>NC_046658.1:144037190-144060246 GCF_010883055.1 Belonocnema kinseyi | reverse complement strand
ACTTCTATATATATTACTCTTTGAGATTGCATATGTAGATATTGAAAATTAAAAACTTTGTCACACAACTTTTGCAAAAGTATGCGCCGAGTCGGATTAGCAAAAAAATTTTTTTCCAAAATTTCCCTACTAATCGGAAAATGCTTTAGAGATTTTGGACAACCTTTACTATTTTACGAATATGTTAACAAATATGCCATAAAATTTTCAAAGAAAAATATTCATAATTGGCTGAGTGACAGCGAGTTGAACACGAAAAATCATGAAAAATAATTTTACTCATTTTTGACTTAATTGTCGATTTTGACAATGTTCCCCCAATTTTAGGATAAAATAAATTTTAGATTCGGATTCAGCATCCTCGAAAACATAAAGGTAGGTTATTATTATCGACTAGGAATGATCTGGTCACTCTTTCGTGTTTCTAAGCGACTTTCTGGGGGTTTGCCGCTGGCCTATTGGTTTTCCTTTCTTTGTGAGCTCTAGCAGATGCTTTGGATTTCCTTATAAATTCCACCTGACTGCCCTAAAGCTTCATGACCACTTATTAGCTCTCCTCTTTAAGCATTTGGGTATTCCACTGGCCCTCACTCGCGAAAGATAAGATATCCAAAAACCGCCTGAATTGCATGTGCCCATAAATTAAATGAGGGTGATTTTTTAAATTTAATACTCTTCTCCCCCCTGTTGTCAAGATTCGGAATACATTGTATTCTTTATCCAATATATATAGAAAATATATTTATTTATTTTCACCATAAATAAGATTTTAAAGATATTTGAAAATATTTCCAGCGATTTAAAAGTGTTTCAACAGATTTTAAGGTATTCAAGGGTATTTCCAAAAACTGCAGAGTGATTTGAAAAGTTACAATATTGTTCTGGAATTTAACGTTGTTTCCAGATTTTTCTCAGAGGATTTCAAATAATTTTTAAAGACTTTAATGTAACCCAGTAAGAAGGTTTGCATTTAAAGGTATTTCAAATTTCAATACCTACAAAGGCATGAGATTTGCAAAATCTAGTAGGATTGTGCATAAAAAACCATTGCATGATCATAAAACTTTCGCTTTATTTAAATGTGATTCTATAAAGTAAATGATTTTTGAAAATGATCATTATCACTTTCCGAACAGTCTTCTGTTTTGTTTTGTTTTATCAATATATTAAATTTCTCGAAGGTCAACTCATTTTTATCCTTTAATTTTTCGGGTAGTAAATCTTGTTAAGTTTCTTTCACCTCTTGATTTATGTCCACAGGTGGGATTTTGATCTTTTTGCGTCATTATTTTAAGTGCAGGAAAATTAAAAATTATAACACATTGTAAGGTAACTGCACATAATGTAAGGCTTTAAGGATTCCATTGTTGTAGATGAAAGCATGGGTTGATATTGGGAGTCAGCTGTTTGGGGTGTGCCAACATAAAATGATAACGTATTTTGAAATGTTTTTAACATAATTATTATTCGAGTGGGGCGGTGGTCGTGGGGGATAAAGCGTAGGCTTTGGATTCACTCTGGCCCACGCGGTAAACACTGCCCTAGCAACGGACCTGTTTGTCTCCGGAGAGTCGTTCGACCAGTACCTCTAGAAAAAAAGTTCTCTACGTACTTAAGGCTGTTGCTCTTGGTGGTTTGGAACCCACCTTAAAATGTGGGTCCCCTTCCCACTACCAAGTAATTGTGTGTGGTGTGTGTAAAAGGAATAGGGAAGAAGGTACAAGAAAAATGTGAACCTTCAGGGGACACATTAGAAGTGTCCATTCAAGAGTTCTTATTCAAAAAACATTCAATAAGAACAGTGTAATGAGCAAAGTCAAAAGGAATGAAAAATGTTCTATTTCATAATCAATTAGGATCATACAGAGTCCTGACATAATTTTGAAGATTTTAATCGATTTTGAAGATTTTCGCGGTTTCAAAGAGTCTTCAGTGATTTACAGGAAGTCCCATCGTGTTAAAACGATTTCAAGAGGTTGTGTACCCCCCCTCACCCCCCTCCCCGCCCGAAAAATCGGTACAAAATTAATAGACGCCTGAACCAGAAGTCGTTATTATCTGCTATTGTAATCCTCTATTCCTTCCTACAGAATTAAGGTTGCCTGATCTTCCGCGCCCCAATCATAGCCAACCTTCTTCATCTTCTGGCAGGCCTTCCGTTGAGGAGCCACATCTTCGTGCAAGAAGCAGGTCTCCTCCTGCGAAACCTTCTCTGACTGACATAATTAGTTTTCTTGGATTTGGACTTGAACAGCTGGACCTTGTTCGGATTATTCCCTGGTGTAATCCACATCGAGTGTTTGAACTTCGAAAATACGTCCTCCCTCATCATCTACCAATTCTAAGAAGAACAGGACCTGCTGAATTCCAACCCTTTCCAACGAAAGAATATATTGTATTATCAACATGCGCTGGTGAAGCTTCAGCAATATGGGAGGACAAATGCTATTTTAGTGGAATATATAATTTCGGTCGAATGCGAGTGAAAGTAAACATTCACAACGAAACGATTAGCTCGATGACCACAGAAGAAGTCGCCGAGAGTCCAGTAGGCCACCGACGAATATTTGCACGGAGTTTTAAAGTAGTGGATGTGCGCTATTTAAACTCATCTCAAATACACCATTGAGTCAATTTCTTCAGGCTTGAATATTTCGACAGTAAACTTTCCAATCTCAAACTATTCACAGAAGAAACTACGCGCAATTGTGACCTTGATTTTAAAATGCAGATTGCATGCAACAGCGATTACCGCATGTGGGTAACCTTTACGCGGAACCTTGCACATTCGATGATTGGTCACTGTACGGCAATCTCTTCTGCTTGCCTCAACTCTTCCTTGAGGATCTTTGCACTAAAATAATCCACTTTAGCGGAATAAAAATTTTAAACAAATTTTTTCTTTCTAGTAGTGATACAGAGTTAGCTTGTTCGGGCTTCCACTTCCTGGAGATCTGAAATTACCCAGGATTAGTAAGGAGTATTTAAAGAAACTTCGAATTATATTTTTAAAAAAATTTCCTATATTCAGCTATAAATCTCTTTGGTTCTGGAAATAAATAATTTTATAACAGAAAATGTTTATTTAGATAAACCTAAATTCTAGTCATATTTCTTTCAAATTTAGAACTTTCTAAGGCAAACCAAAAATTTTCTAGAAAACGTTAAATTTTTAATAAATCGCATGAATTTTCACCAAACTGTTGACATTTTAAAATGAAAAATGAAGACATTTCAAACAAAGTAGTAACATTTTCAGACAGAGAGATAAATTCGAAACGAAAATGAGAAATGTTTACTTTAAAAATTAAATTTTCAACAAACTAGTTGAACTTTCAACCAACGAGTTGAATATGCAAGCAAAACACAGTTAAATTTTTGCTAATTCAAGGCACTATGCTCATTTATATATGGTAGCTTTTCATAAATCACCGCGAAATTGTCTTATCTGTAATCAAAATTTGCAAATTTACAAAAATAGATGTATGATTTTCATTCTTTAGCTTTAAGGTCAATTTTTACACCCTAGAGAGTAGAAAGTAGAGCTTTAGACCCGCATTATAGGCGTCGGAAAAGGCTCAAATCATGCATGTGAGAATAAAATAAAATTTCGAGCATGCAGGAACAGCCAGGGAACCAGGATGCTCTCTCCCTGACACTTGAGAATTAAGTAATTTCATGATTTTATTCTACACTTAACCGAAGTGGCCACCTTTTTCCCCTGAAAATAGAGGGGAAACTAGCATAAACTTTCTGCAAACCGAATATGCGGGGCGAAAGTAAAATTAGCGGGAGGAAAGTAAAATCAGCGGGACAAAAGTAAAATCGGCGGCACGGAAGTAAAATTAGCCGGGCGAAAGTGGATTTTTCCCTCGGGTAATAACTGCCCTCCCGAAAAGATTTTTTACCCTGGGGATTACTGCCCTCGCTTCTCCCGGAGAATAAAAGCACCCTCAGGAAAGATCTTCTCGTTCGGGTAGTGAACCCACCCACGGGAACAATCTGTTCCTTTCTACACTTGTTGCATAATGTACTATTATGGTGGTTGCTCAAATTTGGTCGTTGAATTCTTCATTTATTTTTCGTAGTTCTGCACATTAAATTGCTCTAAAATCATAAAAACTTCACTAAAGTTTATTGTAAAAACAAATTTTTTAGCAGAAAATTAACAAAAAATGCTTTACAATTTTCTAATGTATGGAGTGCCAAAACCCATCAGTGATTCTTAATAAGATTGGCGCCAGCAGTGTAGAACATATCTGATAGTATTGTACGTTTACTGTACACATAAATTATGAAAGTTTTTCAAGGTAAAAGAATGATATGCGTGCTATAGTTCAACTTCTATAGATAATTTATTTGATACGAATGAAAAAATTCCACGCAAGCAAGCCCCGCACAATATTTAATATACGCGATTTACGTACGGAAAGGGGGAAATATAAATAAGTCCGAACGCTATCTTCGCAAGAAGTATCAAAATATTTTTTGGTTACGCTGTTTTTAAAATACTGCGTTAATTAGTTTTTCCTGCACGTTAAAAAAATGAAGATCTCTTATACCCTGGTTTTAACCTTGGCCGTTATTCTTAATTCCGTTGGTAAGTAAAGAATAAATATAAAACTCTTTTCTTTAAACCTTCACGCTTTGAAAATTTTCCGCGTCTTTTGGTGAAAAATATTTCCTAAGTAGAAGAACTAAAATACCTGGATTTAAATTTTATTTTATTCTATTTTAAAAATTATAACATCGTAAATTATATTACTTAAGGCTCTCACTGTATTTCAAAAAATGTCACTATTTTAAGGATTGTTTGAACAAAATTACGACTTGATTATAGCTGGCATAAACAGATAATTTAAAGAATCCAGTAATGACGCTCAAAAATATTTAAATACGTTATGATGTCGGAGGTTTGTTGGGTTTGTTGTAATTCAAATAAACTGAGATGTTACACCTATTTTCTTTACTGAACTTGTTACAACTAGAGCTTATTAATTAATTAAAATAAACTTAATGATCCTTCAGAATTATTGAGCAAACTTTGATTTCAAATTAATTATTTTACGTACATCTTCTTTGTCTTTTCACAGGTATACCATCAGCTATGCCGCCGAAAACAAGGGACTTTCTGACAAATTTCGGAATGAGTAACGAAGATGGAAATCGTCAAGGTAAGCCTAGTCAAAAAATAAAACTTTACCAGAAAAGCGTTGATTAATAAACACTTTTCATACTAACTTTTAAAAACAATAATAATAAATCTTTGCAACTAGAAAAATTGTTCACAAGCCTAGAATCTTGTTGAAAGTTTTTAAAGGAAAATATTTGTAAAAGTATATCTATCGAAAACGTACACCAAATGGGAAGTTTTCTTTATTGCCGACGAATGTAAAACTGGCAGAATAGACATAAAAACGTAGACCAGGTAAAGATTTTCATTTGCAACTAGGAAATTTGATTTTGTAAGATTAACTTAGTATAACTACTGCTGCTACTATAGACCCATAGCAAACTGAGCTATACTAGTCCTGTTTAAGAAGTCTAGTGAATATAACATCATGCTTATAGGTTGAATGACTGCGAAGTGGGCAGATAATTGCCTATTTCGAAGTGTTTAAAGTAGTAATGTTTCGTCTCTATGAGATTTTCTGCGATTGAAAATGATTCAATTTATCGACATCGCCTATTTCAAAGCGATGAAGTGAGAAATTTTATTAAATGAAAGCACAGGAACTAGGTGGAAAATATAAAGTTTTGAGGTCACATAGCAAGGATATAAGCTGGTGACAACATCTATGCACTTATTGTAAGGCAGTCGTCCTTCTCCAAATAGTCTGTACTGTACTCGTAGTATTTCACTGATGATTTATTGAAACTTTATTAATAATTATGCTCTGGCACACTCTAATTGGCTCGCCTTGTCCGAGCACTTTAAAGCTAAAGTAAATCAGTTCTTTAGTTTGCAAATTAAGACTTTTCAAATTTAAAAAAATTGGAAAAGCCAATCTAACAGTGGCTACTATCAAATCACGCATAGAACTTGTTGACGAACCCTGAAACAGTTATGAAACCCTGCATCTGGGAATCAAAGCTTTTCGATAACTGATGCTAATTTTACTCCACTTAGGAGCCGCTTAAGACCAGATATGACAACAAGAGAGCTTTGATCTCAACTTATTTACAAGCCTTTATCAATCTTCCTAATGTGTCGAATCATATTCTAGAAGACTTAAAAAACTTACGTGATGAAACAAATCAGTCATTGGCGGTTCTCTAAAATCTTCCACGCTTAACAGAACATTAAAGTAATTTACTTGTTTTTATAATCGTTAAAAAGTTTAATATTAGTATTCTCAAAAAATGGGAGCTGCATATTGATTCTAGCACTGATTATCCCGCTTATCAGCAAGTTGACTTATTTTTGGAGACTCGCATACGTATTTTGGAGGCTTTTAAAGCTTGTAAACCTAGTGCGAGTTATCGAGAAAAGTATAGGGCTTCAAAACAATCGGGAGTTAGGAGCCATAATACAACTTCTAGCTCCAAGTGTCTCCTTTGTAATGATAATCACTCTTTATTTAAATGCAACTAATTCAAAGCTCTCTCTGTGACAGGCGTCGGGAAGTTGCTACAAATAATCATCGTTGTTATAATTGTCTCACGCATGGACATCGACCTCATAATTGTGTTAGTAAATTCAAATTTTACAAGTGCGGTAGGAGACATAATTCACTGTTGCATTGCGATGATTATAACTGTAATCCCAGCTTACCACACACTAACTCTACATCGCTCACTTCTCAATTGGCAGTTTCAGGTTCTCTCGCGTTACAATCAAATGATCCTGGCAATTCCACCCTAGGAGTGTGGGTGAATCCTGTTTCGCTTAAAGAAGCAGATGATAAAGTTTCGTTTTATTTTCTAAAAAATCATCCAAATTTGTCGCGCTCAACTTTACTCGCTACGACTGTTATTTCCTTCCAAGCTGAAAATGGAAGAAGTCACAGATCAGCAAGCTGATTTGATTTTAAAGGCCGATAAATATGGTTCATGTTTACTTCCTGGTCTTACCTTTCAAAAGCGGTCCTCCCATAAAAATAGGTCCATCCCCGGAGAGAGCTAAGATCGTTTTAAATAAAGTACTTCGTTGTTTATCGGAGAAATCGGAATTATTGTTACAATACTCCAGTTTCTTATCAAAATATGAAAGCCTTGGATATAAGGAAGTTCTTTAAGAAGAGGAATTCGATAGTTTCTTACAAACTGTGCATTTGCCTCATTTCTATATCTTAAGAGGAAGTAGTTTCACTACTAATTTGAGGGTTGTTGTCAACGCTTCCAGTTTAACATCCAATAATTACTCCTTGAATTTTCATCTTCACGTCGGACCTAAGATTCTGAATGATTGGGTTTAGTTATTTTTAATTGGAGATCACGTTGCTTTGTTTATATGTCTGACATTAGAAAAATGTTTATACAAATTATAGTTGACTCTTGGGATTTCAGCTATCAAAGGATTTCTAGATTTCTAGAGCCTGTGCCCCTGATTTCGCTAATAGAGTGGTTAAGCAGTTAGCTTATGATGAAAAAAATAGATTTCCTTCAACCCAAACTATATTAGAAAATAATACTTACGTCAATGATGTTTTGTTTGGTGCAGACAGTCAGATTGAGGCCGCAAATGAACGCAAACTATTGAAAGATTGTCCCTCGGGAGAACACGAACGTGCTATCGAATTTCCTTTAGCGGAGGATGTTCAGCTGAAGGTTCTAGGTTTATTTTGGAATCCCGAGTCTGATTCATTCATTTTTAAAGTGACTTGTTCTTTAGTCGAAACTCCAAAAAAACGTATTGTTCTTTCATTAATAGCTAAGTTGTCTGATCCTATGGGTTGGATAACTCCAGTCATAATAGTGGTAAAAATTTTAATGCAGGAACTTTGGCTGCGTAAACTCGATTTGAACAACAGACTACCTGATGATCTTGAAATTCAATGGTTAAATTATCATGGTACTCTGGAGTAATTAGAAGCACTTAAGGTCCCGAGAAGGACAAGACAACAGCGTTGCTAACTAAGACCCTTAAATTTGTCATAGAAACTATGTCATTGGATAAAATACTTGTTTACTGTCACACCGATTCCGTAACAGTTTTGGCTTGGCTAGGAAAACTACCTTCTAATTGGCCTGTGTTTGTCGCTAATAGAGTTTCCCTAATTCATGAGCTGGTAGCTAGCGCGAAATGCCGATACATTTCTACCTAAACCTAAATTTTCAACCATTTTTCTTAATGCGATTGAAATCCAACAAGCTGTTACATTTTGAACTAAATTTGTTCAGACAAATTCTTTTTATAAAGAGATAAAAGCTTAGAACCATTTTTAGATTCCAACAATTTCTTAAGGTTAGGTGGAAGACTACGACATGCTACTATCAGTTTTGATAAGAAGCATCATATCATTTGCCGCGTTACCACATAAGTGAGCTTATCGCCACGCTTGCTGACGTTCAATCTTCACACGGTGGTCAGCAATTAACTTTTGAATACGCTCAGACAGCGTGACTTGATTTTAGGAGCACGCTCTTTGGTTAAACGACTGAACAAAGGTTGGCTGGTGTGTACACATGAGAGAGCGGCCTTGTCTTAAAAACTTATGAGGGACTTACCTGAATTTAGAGTAATCCCACATCGTCCATTCACACATTTTTGTGTGGACTTTGTAGGCCCTTCTATTATAATCTGCCGCTATTTATCTACCGCTTTCCTCGGCGCCTTTTAGCGATTTTCTTCAAGGCGACCGTGAATTAAAAAATTGCCTTTTGAATCTTAGACTAGATTCTAATTTGCATAATGAGTTCGCAATTCAAGGTACTTCTTGTCATTTCATACCTCCTTCCGCTCCTCATTTTGGGTATTTCTGGGAAGCTGCAATTAAGAGTTTTAAACACCATCTGAAAAGAATTGTAGGTGCACATACTCGTACATACGAACATTTTTGTACCCTTCTTACTCGTATAGAAGCTTACCTAAATTCCCATCCTATTGCGCTTTTTTCAAATGATCCTGAAGATTTTTCTTATCTTACACCCGGACATTTTATGATTAGAGCTTCTTTGACCAGCATTCTAGAACCCTTATTGGAATTTACTTCGACAAATCTTTTGAATCAATGGCAGTTACTACACAAAATTATGGGATTTACTGGAGGAGATTGGATGTTGATAATGTACAGTCTTTACAAAAAGCCTGCAAATGGTTTCACAAAGAGCTAAATCTTGTGAACGGTGATATCGTTTTTGTGAAACGTGATTCGTAACCGCCTTCTAGATGGCTTTCAAGTCGTATAATTAAATGCCACAAGGCAAAGGAGGATTTAGTACGTTCTGTTCGCTTAAAAACTGCCAGTTAGGAATACGAACTTCCAATAATCAGATTTTTCTGTTACCAGCCAGAGCGAAAGAGATGAGTGAAATCTGAACAACTATTATTAATTACATTTGAAATAAATTATTCTGTAAACTAAGTGGATTATGACGGGTGGCTGAGACTACTAAATTTTTGTTACACTTATACTGTTTCTTTACGGCTGGCGGAATTCACGTTGTTGACAAATACTCGATTAAGCACTAATTGTTATTTTTCTTTCATCGTGCAGTTACCACTTACGAGGCGGACGCTATGTTTAAAGTTGTAATGTTTCTTCTTTATGAGATTTTTAGTGGTCAAAAATGATTTAATTTATCGACATCGCCCATTTCAAAGCTATTTTCAGTTTCCTTATTATTTAAAGGAATGTTTAAAGTAACGTGATTTCTCAGTTTGAGTGTGTGATGATAGCCTTTTCGCTTCTCGTAAGTGAAGGGCATAAATTCAGGAGATTGTTTTGAAATAACACGTTTTGAAATAACCGACAATGATTAATAAATTTTTCAATTGAGTAGTTGAGGACAAATTCCGCTAGACGCATGAGAGCGCATTCTCTTACAATAAAAATTATTTCGAAAGTTCATAAGTTTTTTACAATCTTTTAAGACTAATCTAATAGCGATGATCGCTATTAGATTAGTCTTCTGAGAAAATTTAATTAAGACAAAAATAATTTGTGTTTATGTTCGATTTGAAGCAATTCTAAAATATTTGTAAAGAGTCCACAGGATTTTAAGGTTTGTGTAATACTCAATTTTATCTTACAGAATTAAGTTCACAGTCCGAGTATTTCTCAAATCGTGAGCGTTTGCATGATACTACTCGCCTAAATCGAAGTCGACCTTCTTCTTCTCTTGAAAGACCAACCTCGCCTGGAGAGCCTAATATTCGTACCAGGTCACGGTCTCCTCGTCCAAAGCCTCCTTCTGACATAATTGGATTTCTAGGGCTGGAGCATGAACACCTAGAGCTTGTTCGGCTTATTCCCTGGAGTAATCTACGCCGAATGTTTGAACTTCGAAGATTCGTTCTTCCGCACGATCTACCAGTTCTAAGAAGAAAAGGACCTACTGAATTTGAATCCTTTTCATCGAAAGAATATATTGTATTGTCAACACTTACTGCTAAAGCTTTTGCAATATGGGAGGACGGAGGTTATTTTGGTGGTATATATAATTTTGGTCGACGGCGGGTGAAAGTAGACTTGCACAACAACAGGACTAGCACGATGACCACAGGAGAAGTCATCGACAGTCCTGTAGGCCCCCGCCGAATATTCGAACTTAACTTTAAAGTAATACTTTCAACACCTATGTAAAAAAGATCTCCTACAATTAGCATGGTAAAAAAAAGAGGCTAACTTCCATTGTAGAGTATTTTGCTGTAGTGATCATTTTAATTACCTTTCCTACATTATTAAATGAACTACCAAGAAATACGTAGTAATCAACTTGTTCCATCATCTCGTCATGCAGGGCAATGTGGCATAATATTTATGCAATGTTTCGTTCAAATGTCATTCCTTTTGTTTTCTTCATCTTAATTTTAAAACCTCTTATTAATCATGCTTTTATTCAATCTGCACAACATCCCATGCAAGTCTACGATTAACTCTGCCAGAACAATCTTATCATCTAAAAGCACCTCTAAATTTTGATCTAAATTATTTCTGTGAATACTTATTGGAGTGTGCTGCATATCCCATTTCGAGAAATGTTATATTTTTTACCAAAACTGTCTTCTTTTCTTGAAAAAGAATTAATTTTAAGAAGTAAGTATGTAACACATGGAAATATCAATAACCTGACACAAAATTATCCATAGACGCGATTTATGCTCGGGAAGGGGAAAGCAGAAATGTGTCAGAACAGTATATATACACAAAACATCAGCATAGTGGTTCGTCATACTGTTCTTAAAATTCTGCGTTATTTATTTTTTCCGGCATTTGAAAAAAAACTTGAAGTCTGAATACTCTGTTTTTAACCTTGAACGTTATTATTAATTCGATTGGCAAGTAAATAGTAAATTAAAGTAAATTAATATAATTTCATACATACAAGTAAATAATACATTAATATAATTTCTTATAGTCAGCACGTTGGAGCATAGATTATACAATAACGAATGTAAAACACTCTGGAAACTTTATGATAATAAACAATTAATATTATGGATATAATTTTCTGTTACTTAAATTTGCAAAGTATTTAAATCAGTTTTAAAACAAAGCTTGTTGTAAATTCCACGTCATTTTCTCTTCCCAAAACAACGATTTCAAATTTTCATTTTGTTTTGGAAAAAGTTAAATTAAATGTATTAATATTTCGCAATATTTGAATTTAAAGTAATTATTTATATACATTATATTGAGGGAGATGGTATAGCCGATTAAAAATTTTACAACACCCTCATATCGTTGTTCAAATAATGTCAAGAATGTTACACAATCGCGTTCTTTAATTAAACTTTTTTAAATTATAGTTTCATAATTAATTTAAACAAAAAAATTGATATATCTTTTTTAATTTCTTGGCAAACTTTCATTTCTCACCTCATGTGGAAATTCAAGTATAATTATTTAAATCCATCGGTCCTGTGCCTCTCTAAAAAATTGCAATCGTTTTTTTTTTGTTATTATATAGTAAGATGTATACCTCGTCCATATGCCTGCTTACCTGCTCCGCGCGCTGATGTACGTTAGTGAAATTCGTTCTAAAATTTTAACAGATCACTCTTGAAATTTTACACATTCGATTTGCACAATAAAAGAATAGGGATACTCGCTGAAAACCTCTGACAGCTAATGCAGTTATTAGAAATTCCGTAACATTTTTAAAATCTACTGAAATACTTTTAATGATTCAAAATATCAGAATTTCTTTGACATCCTTTATATTTTTTCGTATTTTTTTGTATTGAATGACATAGTAATTAATGAATTTTTTTATAATAATAAAGACAATAGTAGTAATAAGTTTCTGGTAGTTCAAATAAATAGAAAAAAAAAATTTTTAAATAACATAAATTTGGCTCCTATTACTTTCAGGGTGGCCACATGTCAGGAAAGTCTGGGAAGTCAGGGAAATGTCAGGGAAATGAAGCAGCTGTCAGGGAAAATAGAAATTGGTATATTTTTACAATATTTTGAAAGCACTTCCTAATATCAATATCAATATTTTTTTAATGCACGTTCTTTAGAAATATAATTTAATTCTTAGCTTTTTGTTTTTAGTTATTTCTTTATTCTCAGTTTCCTTTATTTAATTAATTGGGTCAGAAAACTCAGCGGATTTACAATAGGCTATGAATCGCTTTTACCAAATCAAACCTTATTTTAAAAAAATACCCTGGTAATGAAAAAAAGTATTTATAAAATGAGTAGGCTAGATTTTTCTTCTATTTTTTATTTCCAATTTGATATAAACATTTTTGTAAAATTAACACTTATTTTAAAAAGCAGCCCTCTGTGCTGCAAAAACGTATTTAAAAAAAGGACACTGAAAGGAATATACATACAAAATATTAACACGATATTTTTAAAGCATAACTGAGGAGCAAAATTATGACTGATGCAGACTGATGCCAAAAATTGTACACATTAAGTCTTGAAATTGTTGTGCGCTTAATTTTAGGGTTCTTTCTTTATTTTCCCTTGTCATATAAATCGCTTTTGTTAAATTAACCCTTCTATATAAAAGAAACATCCTGAAATGAAAACACGTGTTAAGAAAGGTCGATATATACATAGATGAAACTTACTTATAAAACAGTAACGTGGTACTTTTAAGCATAATTATTTCTCATCAAAATTATTTTCCAGTCTATGTGTGTGTATATTCAAACAATACAATTTACCTTATTCGATGCATCTTTTAATGCTTTTAAACAACTTCCAGTACAACTATTATTAACGAGTAAAATCCATCTTTATATCAAGAACAATAAAAATGTCCAGAAATATTGAAAATGTTTTGAGAGCAGACTTTTTCTAAAATAATTTTTTGAAATAGTTATTAAAACTATTTTTAAAGTTAAGTTGAAATTGTTTTAAAATCATAAAAAGCACTTTTGTAAATGAGGATGCTGTGGATCTACATGTATGTTGTAAAATAGATTTTGGCTTTTATATATGTGTTACCTTTGATCTTCTATCGATGAGAACCATTTGCCCAAATCACATTCAAAAAAAAAAATGCTTCCAGTTCTGTACGAAATTGTCATATATTACTAATAAAATTAAGATCAACTTCATGATAAGGACAGTTTTTTAAGGTAAATAAATCTTGATTATTTACAGCACTGAGTCGATAAAAAAAATCAAGTGAACGATCTACCTGGATAACTTTGAACTCGTATGGGTTTCCCTAATGCAGTTGTCCAGAAATGTACTTAGTTTACCACTAATCAAATTCAGACGAATTTTGCGATAAGGGTAATTTTATAGGGATACTAAAACTTGATTCCTTACAATATTGAGTCAATAAAAAAATCATGTGTCAGAGCATAGGGTCTGACGATAACCCAGGTGACTGACATACCTGGATAAGTTCGACATTTGAGGAGTTTCGATAGTAACAGAGTCGAAAAGATTCTCAAAGGTCTCCTCATAAAACTTAGTCATATTTGACGTTAGGTGTGGTATTCCTAAAGTAGTTGGTACATAATTCCATACCATATGAACCCGCTGGCAAAATCAGAAACCGAATTAACGTAATTAAATCGAATTTTCACAAGTTCAAATCTTAAATATTTATTAGCAGAAACACCACGACCCTGTATTTAAATGAGATGATAATTCGGCAACTTAATATTACGTGATAATTATGTACTGAACGCGATGCATTTTTGTGTAAATATGATTTTGCCAAACTGGTTCTCACATGTCATTACACATATAAAAGCCAAAATGTATTTTACAACGTAAATGTAGATCCCCAACATCCCTAATCATGCGGCTGCTTTTTAGGGTTTTAAAATTATTTTAACTTATCTCAAAAAATAGTTTTATTTACTAATTGAAACAATTAGTTTAGAAAAAGTCTGCTCTCAACAAATTTTCAATCATTCTGAACATTTAGATTGTTCGATATATGAACATGGATTTTTTCGTTAAGAATTTATTGTGCTGGAAGTTGTTTAAAAGCATTAAAAGAAGCATCGAAAAAGGTCAATTATATTTTTTGAATATACACACATAGTCTGGGAAATAATTTTGTGAAAGATGTTGCAATTTTAGCTTATACATTATGAGCGATATTTCTGTGAATATTAGGGGTGATAAATAATGATGTTCAAAAGTAACATTTTACTATTTTTATAAGTAAGTTCCATCTATATCGATAAGGAATTTTTTTAATACGGGTTTTCATTACAGAATGTTGCTTTTTTATATAAGGGTTAATTTTGCAAAAGTGATTCATATATCATTTTAAAATAAAGAAAGAGCACAAAAATCCCAGTAGTTAATGTATACAATTTTTGGCATCAGTCTGCAAATTTTTATTCGGATGCAAATGTAGGTGTTTTTTGTAACGATTAGGGGTGAAGAATAATTTTGCTCTTCAGTTATGCTTTAAAAATACTGTGTTAATATTTTAAAAGTATTTTCCATCTGGATAGTTTCTTTCTTTTAATTCGTTTTTGTAGCACAGAGAGTTGCTTTTAAAAATAAGGGTATATTTGAAAAAAGAGAGTGTGACAGGC
Organism: Belonocnema kinseyi; assembly: GCF_010883055.1. Classification (NCBI taxonomy): domain Eukaryota; kingdom Metazoa; phylum Arthropoda; class Insecta; order Hymenoptera; family Cynipidae; genus Belonocnema; species Belonocnema kinseyi. Next base: position 144,045,110 of record NC_046658.1, on the reverse strand, counting down.
CTACATATGGCAAGTCTTCCCCCGTGTATTTTTTTAAATAAATGGCCTCCCGGGGCATCACTTCCACCAAGAAAGTGACTTCCATGGGCTTCACTTCCACTAAGATAGAGGCCTGCACGGGCATCGCTTTCCCCAAATATGAGGCTAATCAGGGCATTTCTTCTCCAGTCAATTTAAACGTACCCGAAACATAGGTTCTATTTGGCATGTCTTCCCCGGGCATCACTTCCCCTGAGACAGTATTGCATAAATGGGCATGTCTTCCCCGGACATCACTTCCTCAGTAAAATTTGGAAATATAGAGACTGTGGCAAAAATGGGCATGTCTTTCCCGGGCATTACTTCCCCAGTGAAATTTAAAAATATAGAGACATGAAAAAAGTGGGCCTGTCTTCCCCGGGTATCACTTCCTCAGTAAAATTTGGAAATATAGAGACTGTGGCAAAAATGGGCATGTCTTCCCCGGGCATCACTTCCCCAGTAAAATATTCAAATTTAGAGACTATGGTCCAAATGGGCATGTCTTCCCCGGCCATCACTTCCCCAGTGAAATTTAGAAATATTGGGACTATGGCAAAAATGGGGATGTCTTCCCCGGGCATCACATCCCCAGTAAAATATTGAAATTTAGAGACTATGGAAAAAAGGGCATCCCCGGGCATCACTTCCTCAGTGAAATGTTGAAATCTAGAAACTGAAAGAAATGGGCATGTCTTCCCCGCGCATCACTTCCCCAGTGAAGCACTATCTCAGTCAACCGAGGGTTGAAAGGAACTGAAAAGGGGCCCGGTGGTTCTATTAGCGAAGTCACTTATCCGAGGGTTGGAAAAACTGGAAAGGGGCACCTTTCGTGCCCTTTTTTTGCCATAGTCTCTATATTTCAATATTTTACTGGGAAAGTAATGCCCGGAGAAGACATGCCCATTTTTGCCATAGGCTTTATTTTTAAATTTCACTGGGGTAGTGATGCCCGGGGAATATATGCCCATTTTTTTAATAGTATCTATATTTCTAAATTTCATTGTGGAGGTGATGCCCGGGGAAGACATGCCTTAAATAACCACTGCTTCGGGTACGTCTTAATATACTGTAGAAGTGATGGTGAAGTGAAGTGAAGTGAAGTGATGTGAAGTGAAGTCAGGGAAAAGTTAGGCAACTGTTAGGGAAATTGAAATATTCAATCTTGTGGCCACCCTGTCTTTGAATGTCTGAAGTTGAATAAATGACGGAAAACTGTTTGAAGAATAAAATCACAAGGAATAAAGAGTAAAATAAATTCTGTCAATTATTAATAATCAGAATAGTTGTTTTTAATCATTCGTTATGCAAGAACAAAACAGGGTCATTTTATGCTTATAAAAATGGCACGAAGTCAGCGTTCACAATACATTTTGACTTTTCTGTCGGCTACCCTCGGGCAAAAGCTTCAGCATCCCAGTATACGAGTATATATTTTTCAAAAAAATTTATCCGGAAATTAAATGCACTTGTTGAGTGACGCGGGTCAACTGCCGAATAACTAAAAGTAAATGATGGTTGGGGTCTGAGCATGAAAACGAACTTTTCTAACTCATGGGCGTAGTTAGAATTTCATGTGGGTAACGTATTATCCCACACATTGTTTCTAGGGTTCAACTTTTCCTCAACCACGTATTAACAGTGGTACTAAAACCATGTTGTTCAGCAGAATTAAATATAGATTTAGCAGGGGTGTCACTGAAGGCAACCTTTATGTCCAGAAACGCTGCTTTCGCTGCATCCCCATCTCGCCCTGCTTTTTGAATGCGGGAGGTAAATGTATTAAGTGCATTTGCCCTATATTCTGGGCCGTCAGTAGAATTTGAACTAACAGCTTTTCCCTCTGACAAATATCTGAGTTCGAAGCCATGGATGTCCACCTGTATGAGCTGATCGAGGACGTCGCTTAGCCCTTTCGGTCATTTCTCCTGTTGGCAAAATCCATGCGGAAAACTAATAAAACTCTAAGACATCTGCGAATTCAAAACTGAAGTAAGATTTGATCAAATTTTTAGGTTTTCCATACAGTGTATTATATGGGAGAAGTGTATGAAGTTCTATTAGTCAAATCATTCTTAAAATTTAGCATTAATCACTTTTTGTTGCATTTTGAACAATGAGGATCCTTTGTGCTCTGGTCTTAACGTTGCACGTTATTCTTAATTCTGTTGGTAAGTGAAGAATAAATAAATATCATTTTCTATAGTAAGAACGATAAAACGTCTTTTATACATGAGTGAAAGTAAAATATAATAATACATTATCGATCTCGTAGCGAGATTTTATAATCTCTTTCAAGCTACAAGTAGGGAGATATTTTGAATCACGCGGAGCATGCAGTTGAGTGATCCTGAGTTTTAAACCCAATCATTAATGAGATATTAGGAATACTTAAAATCAAATTTTAGACTGCTTGAGAATTTGAAAAAAAAAATTTATCACAATGAGTCTCGCTTATATTGAAAAAGGACAGAGACATCAAAAACAAAATATAATACTCATTTAAGGCATTTAAATCTGATCCGCAATGAATTAAAAAGACCGTATTTTCGGGCGGGCAGTTAGTCTCGTTTTTCGCGAGAGAGATGCTTACGGAATATAGTCCTTTCTATCAAAACTACGCGTTAAAAATTTTTTTTTTAAATTCTTCTCATTCTTTTACGAATTTATTTTCGAATCATAATTAATATACAGTGCGAGGAAAAAGTATGGGAACCCTGGGAAATCCCAGAGGGTTGGGTATAAAAAAAATTTTAATTTCTGGCCTTATGTATTTTTCAGCGAGAAATCCAGTGAATACCTTGGATTTGACGTTGTCATTAATCTTCTTTTCTAAACACTTGTTATGCGCAATGTTCTTGCAAGCATAATTTGACTTTTATTTGACCTCTAGAGGCCACGTCGCCTTTGGACCTCAAGGCATATTTTAACAAAAACTTTCACACTCTTTTTGAACACCGATATCAAAAGTATAGGTTCCCATTTTTTTAAAAAGTTGACCTTCAAATGACTCTAAAGGTGAGGTTCAAGGTCAAATTCAAGGTCATCACTAAATTCCTCGTTAAAAATTACATACTATGACCTTAACAATTTTTTTGTATGATCAACCCTCTGAGATTTTTCGGGGTTTCCATACTTTTTCCTCACCCTGTATGTATACAGATTATTCAATATTAATACGTTTTCTATAGCGGATAATACCCTAACGTATATCTTTTTTCATAAAGGAATGTCACGAAATCAATAAGTTAACCGTATTACACTTTTCATTTGCCTGTATCATCAGCAGAGTCAGCGAATAATCATTTCTGGCATCAGCGAAGAGTCATAAGCTTTTTCGGCAATAACTGCTAGAACTACTGGCCCTCGCTGTTTCTCAAGGGGCATAGCGAGACACGGTTGCGACTCTCGCATCGGAATACCTGAGAAGGGCCGCAGTGCGCAAGAACTAACAAGGCCAGTGCCAGGAAATCCCCTAAACTTTACTTACATGGGTCTTGGAGTTTCGGTTTTGATTACTCTAGAATCAACTTGAAGGGCCGTTGATAAAGCTATCGAACGCGTCTCCAGTTTGTGGACCCAGGGACACTGTACGAGGGTTCCGAAGGAATTAACCTTCAAGTGGAGGCCTAACAACCATACAGTTAAACGCGCAGGGCTCTCAAAAAATGATCAAATGTCTACAACCCTAGAGTGGACGGATCGAATCTAAAATTATTAGGTTATATCAGTGAAAGTGACCCAGCATATTTACAAGTATCTTTACTAAGGTTCTGGTGGTTCGAAACCCAACTTAAGCTGTAGATACCCCCATCGTGTACTTTAATGCAACACAGTCCGTCAATGATGGGGTAAAAACCGGGTTTTGTCCAATATGTCTGGGCAGACTGCTCTCATCAGATCATATGATTGCATTATAAAAATGCGTCCATGACTGATGATATATACTGGGACAGCCCCGTGCAGTCGTACTAATTTTTTCACAAGAATATCATCAGGTATGTCCCCTAAAACAAGAAACCTTCTGACAAATTTTGGAAGGACTATGGTACATGAGAATCATCAAGGTAACCCTAATACAGATCTAAACTCTGCGAAACCCCCCAAAATATTGATAATCATTTTAAATTCAAAAAATCCTAAAAAATCTTAGAAAATACCTTGGAATGCTTTCATATATCTTGCTATCATTTTGCCAGATAATAATATTGAATTTATGGATTTTAGAGTTGTTTTTAAGCGAACAAAATCATCACTTAAAGGCATTTTTGGCTAGGTTTACTAGACTTATATAGTTTTTTGAATTATTTACAAAAAACGTTATCATTCAAGATATATTTGCAATAATTATGTCTCTTCGCTGAATTTTTTGCGCTAGATAAAGCGTTTTACAAGGCGTATAGAAGTTAGCTTTGAAAAATACTGCAAGAGTACGAAGTCACAAGCAGATAAAACGCCAGAAATAATTCTTCTGAAATGTCTGCTCTTCGTACCGCCGGCTCTTCCCACTTCAAAGATACACATTTCATCCCATAGAGAAATAACATTACCCTTAGAAAATAAAATATTAATGCGCATGCCGAACCAAGAACAAATTGTTATGTCAACATTCGCGGGTGACGCTTTTGCGATATTGGAGACTTGTAACGTTCTTGCTGGAATATATTGTGGCAACGAACGTAGATGAAGCAAAATAAACATGAAAATGGCACGGTTACACAATTGACTCCAGATGAAATCAGGGAAATTCCAGTAAGCGTCAATCGCGCAATCTTTACTCAATATCGAGTAGAGCGTGTCAACCACTCATTAGCTAGAGATGTTTCTCCCCTGTCTACCAAACGTTAACTTTCTTTTCGCTCAACAGAAATAAAATATAGAATGAAATGCGAGCGGTGTTCGTATTTTACGAGAATAGTTATGTCGTAACAAGGCCAGTAAGAGATTTTATCCGAAACTGTTATCATTTGAAACTTGGAATGTAAACTCTTTAAGAAATAAACTTGTTGTGAAAGAAAAGAAAACAATTAAAATTGGATGTCGAATGGGTTATCAAATAGTGTTATTGCGAGTAGGTGCAGCTACTACAAATCAGAAATCGCAATGACTATGAAGATATGTACACTGTAAAAAAATTCTATTAGAAACTTCTAATAAATGTATTAGGAATTCATTTCCGCAACGTAAGGTGGCACTAAATTACGTGGGGATGTACTATATTTTAGAATATCATGAGATGCTGTAAAATCCGGTCTACAATACATGTATTGGATTGCTTGACGTTGCCGTCACGAATCTCAACATAATTAATTAAAATAATAAATAAAAGATACGCATAAAAAGAATACAGAGCCACGCGTGTATTCTCAAGAATTATTAGCCGAGATTACGAGTTCCTTCATATTCGATAGATTTCCTGGAACCGGTGCCTATTTAAAATCAATAAATAATCTAAATAATCATACATACGAATATTGACCATTTTTTTTAGTTTCTCTCTTAGGATAGCTGTAGGTTCTTTAAAACGCCTTGAAATCTTGCGTTTTTGGAGGAATCCTTTACAAAACCGTGAATTGCTTGAAAATCCTTAAAGACCTGCAAATACTGTCTAAAATTTATTATAATACAAATCGGATATATAAATAGCCAAGGTCTAAAAATAATTAGAGTTATAGCCTTTTCGAAACACACTTTTGTGAGAAATTTATAGTACACACCAAAAATATTCTCAGATAAAAAAAATCGTCTTCACATAAAGTATGAAACCCAATAACACTTTAAAGGTTACATTTTTTATCTTAAGATGATATCTAAAGAACAAATTCAGGTGACATATGTTAATACTTCCAGAAAAACACTTCAAGAACATATGACCTTTAAATAATTTTTATTACATCGAACGTATCTGGTTACGCGGGCTTGTTAAATACATTAAGCGAGTTTTTGCATAATAAGAAATAAATGTAGTACTTACAATACTGCACCTAATAAAAAAAACATTATTTGTAGACGAAAAGTCAATTTCGTCAAATACTGTTATAGAACACTTGTTTTGGATTTTGTACAAAATAATTTTTTTTTTGCTGAAAATTTAAGTAATCGTATTTCACATTCTCATCATTTTTGTTATTCAACGAATCTCCATGCTGGAATATATTATGGAATTATTATTAAAATGCGGGCGAAAATAAACATAGGTAATGGCACGGTTAATGGAAATGTTAATTATTCATTGTAATAAAGTATATCAAAAATAAAAGAAAGTCACTTCGGTTTTTGGAATGCCGATAATAGGGCTAAGGTCCCAGGAATTGGTTCTCTTACCATATGTCAAATAAAATATGGTGTGAAATGCGGCGGTGTTCCTATTTCCTAATTTATTTTCTATGCCACAAAATATACCATAGTTATTTGGTATCGGATAAGAATGTCATTTGTAACTGGTAGTTAATCTTTTTTGAATGCTCGAGTCAATTAAACCTTTTAATCGTGGTGTCACCGAATCGTTTGGACGAATCCCTCAAAGGTATCCTAATCATTTCAGATTCAGCGTAATTGTAGAAACGAAAAAAATGAGGTTTCACGTAGTCTCAAGCTGACGACAGGGATAAAGGATTTTCGTTCCCTAAATATTCTTGTGTCAGAAGATTATTTAGGGAACGAAGCTCTTTCTAACTCTGTAGTCCCTTTTAGGCGTTCTATTGTGGATGAATTTTGCCAGGAAAAACATCTTTTAGTTTGCTGCACATACTACAATACATTGTATACAAAGTAAAGAGCTCCAATCATAATTTATACCTTAACAATAACCATATTTCGATCTTATTTGAGAGGCAGTAATTCGTTAAACGTGAGTTACAAGACTATATCAGATATCAAATTTAATTTAGCAAAAAAACAAATGAAATTTGATAAAAAGCCTATTGCTCTAGAAGACGAAATACCTGTAGCTAAAGACGCAATCTTAATTTCTAAATGAGAGGCCAAAATACATACAAGAAGTAAGGATGTTTCGACAGACAATTTAAGATAACTTAAGTATAATTTACAAAGAAAACCTTAACTTCAAATAGATACAGAAATTCCCGATAAAAATAAAAAAGGAATAATCGCAAAGGAACCTACTTTAGCATATTTTGAAGTGACCTACAAAAGGAAGCTCTGAAAAGTGTTTCAGCCATGATAAAGCAGGCTACACGCTGCTGTTCATTGTCCAGTGGAAAAAAGTGCAAAAAATATTCGGCATAGTAGCAGCCGTCTATGTCAATAGACGTTTACATTATTATATTTTGATATTTGTATTTTCTATTTATGGGCGACTTCGACCTCTTTTTTCCAAACCTGGCTACGTTGTAGACCCATCCTGCGACTAAAACTAAATCCTTTCACCTTCTAATATCGTTTCAAGAAAATAAAAAATCCGCGTATTTCGAACATGATTTGAAGAAAATATTCTGTGTGCTACGGTAGAATAGAATTTTTTGTGTCGCGCGTTTTTGAAGAACACATCTGCGTTCTCGGGACGCCATCGGCGTCCCTTGCCTTCTAACTTGTTCTACAAACATCATCGTCGACAAAAAAACGCGTGCCTTCCTTCCCAGGTGCACAATATACTATTCTTTTTGAAAATAAACCTGGATACCAGGTCCCAATAAAAACTATCAAGCGATATTCACGGGTTTTAGCAAACACTTTGTGTTTGCTAAAACCTCAAATTTTTTTGTAGAAAGTTCATCGTTTTTAGTTCAACATTAAACAAGTTCGTTGATTTTTACCAATTTTAAACTCTACATGACATAGTATTAATACGAGGGTGGATTGATAAGTTTCCGGCCTGACCAAGAAAAACAACGTTTTTAAGAATTTTTTTTTTATTTCTCAACATAATCTCCTCCAAGGCTG
>NC_046658.1:143989708-144037090 GCF_010883055.1 Belonocnema kinseyi | reverse complement strand
CTCTGAAACCTAAACTAACATGGCGATCGGGCTGAAACTATAGCTACAAGCTATCTAAGGATGGTACTATAGAACGCCACCTTAAGGTAGGCCTAGTGGCGCTTTCTCTTGGTCAGGCCGGAAACTTATCAATCCACCCTCGTATCTTTAAATTAAATGATAGTAACTAACATTTGTCCGAGATAATTCAATGTATTTACTTTTTATACACAATTATATTATCAGGGCTTCATCGTTTGAAAATATATGAGTACGTATATAAGTTAAGTGTAAACACAAAACTCAAGAAGCATATGATAATTTATTAGTTACGCTTTTTTCAAAATTCAGTATACATCAGTTTTTCCTAAATTTTGAAGAAATGAGGATCCCTCGTGCCCTGGTCTTAACCTTCAATGTCCTTTTGAATTACATAGGTAAGAAAATTATAACCTAATATCAGTTATTTCCATTAGGTATTTTTTCAACTTCTATTATGCAATCGTCAATGTAAAATACTGTTTAAACTCTGTGAGAATCAACCATTTTTGTTATTTTTATTATTATTCAATACTCAAATGTAGTATTTAAATACATTTTTAGGACCTATTTATCTTACTGAGTCTTTTATATATATATTTTAAATAAACATCTTCACAATACAAGATTTTAATTTGAATCGATCTTTACCGAATTTTCAAGTGCCGACCGCAAAATACGGAATTTTCTCTTTAAAACATGAAAATTTGGAATTTTTCCACATTTTCAAAACGAAATAACTTTTGGGGAGTAAAACTAAAAAATCCACGACTTACAAAGTATTTACTCAGTTTTCCAAATAATGACCCTGTAACATCCAGTTAATGTTTTTGTTTTCTAAAAACAAAGATTTCGCATTTTTATTGTCGAAATATAACTGCGATTTTTCACATTGCGAAGATTTATTGTTGCAAATCATACAATGTTAGCTTGACAAATTCATTAATCATTCTTGTCTTTTCCACAGGAATATCATCAGGTATTCCCTCCAAAACCAGAGACTTTCTGGCAAATTTTGGAATGAGTAACGAACATGCGAGTCACCAAGGTAACTTTACTGCAAATCAAAATTCTTTGAAATACAATTTTTTTAATCTTGATATATTTGCAATATAGTGGACCGCAAATTGTAGTACTAAAGAATAATAAAACTTTACAATCGTATCAGGGGCAAATCAAACTTAGTACTCATAGCTGTTTAAAACTCTAATCATTCTGTGGATAAAAACCCTATAAATGAACATCCAACAGAGAAATAAGTGCACGCATTCTAGGAATTCTATCCTTGATGTTCATTCGCTGATTAAAGATTCTTCTACTTTCATTATACTGATGTGGAATAGTTTACTCATAATGAAAACCCGCTGTTTTTATGCACGTGTTAAAGAAAACAAATATAACCCTCTGCTTCTTGTTGCAGAAATCAATACACAGCTCGATAATTTACGTAATGATGACCATATTTCTGGTGGTCCTCGTGGCGAACCTGGCGCTTCTTCTGGCAGAAATCAATCGCCTGACATGTCTACTCTTCGTGCCAGGTCGAGATCTCCTCCTGGCAGGTTCATGTTTCCGCCTACCAGGATCCCCTCTCCTGATGGACTTGGTTGTGGGCTTGAGCAACTTAGATTCATTCTGCTTATACCCTATGTGAATCACTGCCGGATATTCAAATTTGAAAGATTCACGTTTCCTGTCGGCATACAAATTAAATTACTCTTGAAACATAAGAGATTTATTCCCATTCCAAACCAAGAACAAATTGTGATGTCAACATTGGAGGGAGACGTTTTTGCGATATTGGAGACGTGTAATGTTCTTGCTGGATTATATTATGGTACTGATCGTAGACGATGCAAAATAAATATGACAACTGGCACGGTTACAAAATTGACTCCAGATGAAATCAAAGAATCTTCAGTAGGCATCAATCGCTCCATCCATACGCATTATATAGTAAAGCGTGTAAACCACTGATACTTGAAATTCCACACAATGTATTTTTAAATAATAAAAAAAATTAAGCAGGTTCAAGAAATGTTGTCTTCACAGGAAGGGAAAGTTCCCACCTGTATTTAAATAAAAACCAATTAAAAAATGCACGTGGCATACATCAATTCAAATACTGTTTCCATTATCCTTAAGCATTCTGCAAAATATCCGACTTGATCGTTTTAAAATAACTTAGCCACGTGTATTTTCTACGTGGTTTTATTAGCTGAGATTACGTGTTTTTTGAAAGAGTAATATTTATCTTAAAACTTATATATAAAAAATAATTGCTTTGTGTTAACGTGCGAACAAATATTCCTTCGCAAGATTGAATTTTTACATAATATAATTAGAAAGGGATACTAAGGATTTTTAGATTTTTTTATGATTTCAAAGAGTGAAGTAAAATTTCGCATCCTTTGGAACTTAAGATTCCAATATAACTGTTATTCAAGATTCCTTTTCAATTCATTGATATTCGATAGATTGCCTGGAACGTATGCCCATTTGAAATAAAGGAATAATCTTAATAATCATACAGAAGAATATTAAAAAAAGTTTTCTTAATTTATCAATTATGAAAGCATCTCAAATCTATTTCCTACTTCAAAATCCTTTAACATCGTTGCAAATAGTTTGAAATGCCTGGAAATATTGGGTATTTCGTTTCGAGAAATCCATTAAAATATCATGAATTGCTTGAGAATACTTAAAGACCTGCAAATTCTCCGTAAAATCGATTAGAATTCTATTAAGATCTTACATGACACATAGTAGGGGTATTTCTAAATCTTTCTAAATCTGAATCTTAAAATAATTTTTATTGCGTGTGATGTTACGGATTTCCCGTCCATCATAAAAATAAAGTTATCTGAACATTTAGTCAAATACTCTTGGTTCCCATCAAGAGTAAATTCGGCCCTCCTTATTGTTATTATTTTTTTTTAGTTAAGGATTTATTTTACTGTTTCCCTTTTTTGTTTTTATTTTTCACCCCTAAAATCGCTATGAGAACTATCAAATTTGACGGTCTTAAGTAGTGAATCTTGACGATCTCCACCACTTCACATTGCTTCATCGACAAGGGCCTCTCGTCACCTCCACCTTATCACATTATAAATAAACAATTTAACAAAAATAAATTCAAGTAAAAATTCGGAGGAGTCTCCAAAGCCTCACTTCTCACAAGCTTTGACAACTTGTACATTGTGCTACCATCGTAAAAAGTACATCATTACATTATATTCAATCATTTCATGGTGATCGAAATCCTTTCATGTCATTATCTATGCTGTAAAAGGGCTATAGATACAAATTTTGTCTGATGATAGGAAAATGGCACGGATACAGAAATGACTTCTGATGAAACCAGAGAAACCCCAATAGGAATCCAGGGCCCAATCTTCTCGCATTTTGGACGGGTTTAAAAAATTGTGATGTTTACGTAAAGAGATAGCTGGTAAACAGGAAATGCACGTCCCCGACCTAACAAACGTTAACTTTAATTTCGCTCAGCAGGCATAGAAGATACATTTTAATACATATTGGAAGAGCACCAATTCTTGGCACCCCCAATTGTTGGCACCCTTCTCTGATTTCCTAGATAATGAATTTTTTTAGCGGTTTATTTTTAAATAATCTAATTCTAATATTATTTTTACATACAATGCATATGTGTGAAAAAACACATCTTGTATAAATACTGTGAAAAAACCCGCATCATTGAATGGCCGTGATAAAAAACATATTTTAGTAAACACTGCGAAAAGAAACCATTTTTAAGAAACGATGTGAGAAAAAAGTTTACTCGTGAAAACGCCATGAAAAAATATATTTTTTGTGAAAACGCCGTAAAAAAAACCTTATTCATGATAGTACCGTGATAAGTATCTTAATAAAAAGGCATCGTGAAAAAATACTTATGAAAACGCTCGGGAAGCAAATCTTTTCATATCGTTTCTTCAAGTAAATAAATATTTTTTTATATTGTCTTAATTATAATGGTTTATTATTTTATTAATAATAAAATATGTTATATAATTTAACATTAAATGCTGGCATTTTTTAGATTAACCCATTGTTGCACGTATTTTTCTGTTCAGTGAATTTACATCAAATTCTCACTCGGGGGTTTTTGGGTCGCTGATTACGAATATGAAGTTAGAATTTCGAAATTTTCAATTCAAGATGGCGGATTCAAGGTGGGGATTTCAAAATTTAAATAAGAGAGATAAATAAGTTTGAAAATCTCTACTTAGGGGTGTTTGGCGAAAATTTCAATTCAAGATGGCGGATTCAAGATGTCGGATTCAAAATGGCGATTTCAGAATGTTACAACAAAAAATAATATCAGCTTGAAAATATCTACTTGGTGGTTTTTGGGGTCGCTGATTACGAATCTGAAGTCAGAATTTTTAAATTTTCAATTTAAGAGGGCGTATTCAAGATGGCGATTTCAGCATTTTGAATAAAGAGATATATGAGCTTGCAGCTTTTTACTCGGGGTTTCTTGGGAACGCTCATTACGAATTTCAAGTCAGAACTGGAAAATATTCAAAGTCAAGATAGCAGATTCAAGTTGGCGGTTTCAAAATTTTAAAAAAGATATATATATGAGCTTCAAAATATATACTCAGAGGTTTTTGGGGTCGCTACTTGCGATCGCTGATCTACGATTATATTATCGTAATTCTTCAAAGTAGATCTCATATGGCGACACTGACACATAAATTGTGGTTGAAATGTTGATGAATTTTTTTAAATCACTCTTACTTAGCGTGATCCATAAATTTCATAAACGCTTACATTACTCTCTTGGTTTCAGTTCTACCTCCCCCTCTCCTAACCCTCCCTTTTTAACTGAAGTTTTTGGCGGGACTGACGTTAGAACTAAAATCTCCACCATATGACGATTGGATACTTAACTTTGACATGATTTCGACTCAGAAAATAGACTTATTGCATAAAGGTGTTAGTTGGGCGTGTCATCTAAACAATTAATAATACAAACTACAAAACAGCCTCGAAAAGGACTGAAACTTTTAATGAGAAAAGGCATGCACACGGAAAATCTAAAGGTCATGTTTCAGACGACGAATGGAGACTGGGTGTTTGGAATGCTAGGGGAGTAAATGATCTAAAGGTAAAAGAATTGCGTGAAACTATGCACGTGAAGAAACTAGACATTTTATGTGTGTCTGAAACAAAGAAAAATAGATGCGAACCCAAAGACATAAAAAACGGCGTGTTGAAAGGCGGATTCGAAATATGGTCAGGAGTCGACAGTGAATCACATGGTAAACAAGGAGTAGGTCTGATTTTGAATGAAAGAGCAAAGCAGCATCTCGGAGACCATAGTTTCGTGTCTCCCAGACTGCTGCGGGCTAGAATGAAAGTAGGAATCAGAAGACTATTTATTATAGCATGCTACGCGCCGGTTGATAGTCATCCTAGAGAAGTAAAAGACGCCTTCTGGGACACTTTAAATGACACAATAAGCATTTGCGAACATATGGAAAGAATAATTCTATTAGGAGACATGAACGGTTGGGTGGGCATCCAAAATCAGGATACAGAAAGAGTAGTAGGTAATTTTGGGGATCCCAGAACAAACTATAACGAAGATAAATTAGTTGGTCTATGCTTAGAAAGTGGTCTGTTTATTACAGATACTTGGTTTAGGCATAAAATGATTCACATGCACACCTGGTCTGAAGGAAACAGCCTCAGTATAGACGAAGAAAGACTAAGAGAGTTAGTCAAAGATACAAGTGTCATGAGGGGTCCTGAATGCAATACTGATCATTACCTTCTGATCTCAAAAATTAACTTAGGTCGGGGATGGAGAAAAAAGAGAACCAAGAAAGCAAAACAAACGCGAATAAAAATTGAGAACCTACAGAAACCGGATGTGCGAATAGATTTCCAAAATAAGATAATCGAAAGCAGGGATAGGACAACGCGGGAGGGTCGTAAAAAAAACAAAGATATAAAGAGCGCCTGGACAATGTTACAAGATATCCTTCTTCGATGTACGATCGAAGTGTGTGGTACCACAGTTGTATGAATAATGTCTTTTGATGCGTGGTGGAATGATGAAATTCAGGCTCCCCAAAAAGCAAAGAATGAAGCGTACAAGAGAACTTTGAACATCGCAGGTATTAGCAATGAGGAAAGAAATAGACGCAAAAATGATTATAGACGCGAAAACAGGATACTCAAACGATTAGTTAGGTTAGGCTGCTGGGGTAGACGGTATTAACGCTGAAATGCTTAAACACGGTGACGCGTGCACACCACATAGACTGTGCGAATTGATAAATTTATGTTTCGAGATGCGAGACGCCCCAGACAATAAAAAATAGCGATTATCGTATGACTGCGATAATTACAGAGGGATTAGCTGATTAGGCACCGTAAGTCCTAAAAGAGTATGGAGTCAATGGATGGCTCCTACAAGCTATAAAAACAATATATACAGGTAGCAGAGCGAGTATAAGAGTGAATGGGAAACTGAGTGACTGTTTCGATATTATTCAAGGAGTTAGGCAAGGATGTGTTTTATCTTCATCGTTATTTATATTATTTATGGACAAGTGTTTAATAATGGCTCTCTTAAACGAAGAGGGTGTGGATCTCCAAACAGTAAAGGTACGTGGGTTAGCGTTCGCAGATGATAATGTTGTTATGGCAGAGTCTATCGAAGACTTACAAAGAATGTTGCATAAACGAGATGCAAGCATAAAGAGCATGGGCCATAAAATTAACGCAAATAAAACAAAAACTATGGTTTTCGAAGGAAAGAGTGAGAAAACACTATGCAATATTTTATTGAATGATGCGAGAATTGAAAAAGTTGATAAGTTCGTATACCTTGATAGCTGATTTACTAGGGACGGAAAGATAGATGAGGAATTAGATAGACGCCTAAACGAAGGTAAGAAGGTTATGGGTAGAGCAGGTCCCTTTATCAGAAGTAAAAATATATCAAATAAAGCTGAAATGGCCATATATAACTCTATATTTGAGCTAGTAGACACATGGGAAAGAAATCGGATAAGATGGTTCGGACATGTTGAGGAAATGCCAAATGAACGACTAACGAAACAAGTGTATCAAGGTAAAGTAAATGGCAGCGTGCCCAGAGGTAGACCGCGGAAAGAATAGTTAGAATGTGTGAATGATACCCTAGTTAGAAGAGACATAAGAAGTCACAGAAACACGAGAGCCGGCATGAAAAAATGCAGGTACATGAAAGAAGCTAGAGAAGTATGCTAGGACAGGAAAATATGACGGCAAATAGTTAATAAAAAGAGTGTCAGTAGAGTGTATGAAGCCTGAGACAAAAGACCTTGGCCACCAATGGACCCAAGTAGGGAACCTTACATAACGAATTCGTGAGGTTCTTCGCTGGGGGTGATTGCTAGAGAGATTGATCAGCAACCTGGCTCGGAGCAGTGTTGCGGAACGAACGTGTTATTTACTTAAATAACACGAGAATTCTGAATCAATCTGAAAATTCTCTATCCCTTTCACACACTACTCCTTTCCCCTACCGAGTGAGTCACGCCTACACCGAAAGGGAAATGGCTTAATAATGTAATAAAAAAAAATTATTTAAAATCTTATTAACGATTTCGAAGATTTACGTATCAATGTAAACTAAATTTAATCCGACTAATTTTGATTTTAATTTAATAACTTGGGACTCGTAAGCAGCGTCTCCAAATACCCCAAGTATAGATTTTCAAGCTCTTACATCTCTTTTTTCAAAATTTTGGAACCGGCATCATGAATCCACCATCTTAAATGTGAATATTTATAATTTATGAATTTAGATTCGGAACTATCGTACAACACAGGATTTTAACTTGATCCCATTTAACGTCTAATAATCAAACTGATGCAAAATCCTGTTCAACACAACAAGAATCCAACGACCAAATTTGGACCACAACGAATAAACGAAAACCAAAAATCCTATTGTAATCTGAAAAAAAAAACAAAAAAAAAGAAAATAAAATAAAATTTTCGGAAAATAAAGGAAAGAAAAATTAAAAGGCAGCCAACCATATCCCCTTCATTCTCTTTTTCTTTCTTCCGTCTTTTTTATTTTTATGACCATCAAATTACAATAAAATAAAAAACATAAATAAATACATTTGCATTACCAACGTTCCAGTACTCGTACCCTTATCAAAGCAAGACAAATTTAAGTGGTAGAAATTGACAGCACCCACGAACAGGTGCTCTTTCTGTGATACCTGAGAATCGAATGAGGGTCAGTAGGCCAATCTGTTGTAAACATAATATAAATATCTGTCACAATTACATCAGAAATAGAGAAAGTAAAAGAAAAACAAAATTGATGAATTAGATACGTTATATGCAATTAATCATATTAGCATAAATTTTGTTAAACCCATCCAAATCAGTTTTTAAATTAATAGATAACTTTTTTGTTTTTTAATATAAAGTATTTCCATGAATTCCCTCTTTCTCTCATTACTTTCACTATGCAAAACTTGAACATTATCCTAGTCAAACTCATGGTCAATGGTTGATGTTGACCATTAGCCAGCTATAGTTTTTTTTCAAATTCTGTTAAATAAATTATGTTCACCAAATTCGTTATATGCATAAACAATTTTTTTATTATTATCAAAAGAACAATAATTCGTATAAGCTGTAGTATTGTGAAGAAAAACATTTCTATACAGCACAGTTAAATCGTTAGATACGAATTTCCTTATCTATTTCGCTTTTCGTTTTAAAGCTCGCTTTGATACATTTTTTGAAAAGCTAACATATTCAAAACTAGGACAAGAAGAGTAAATTTTCACTTTTCATTGGTGATTTTGCACGGGTTCGATGTAATGTAACTTTTGTGTCCCCTTTACTGTTACGCAATTTTCAAATCGAACTCTTAAAAATTCAGCAGTTGCTACATAATCTCTTTCATTTTTGTAAATCACCGATATATTAGAAAAACACCCGTCATTCTTTATCCATTCATACAATTCCAATGCCGAACTTATTTGACTATCTGCACTCATTTGTAGACTTGCTCTTCGTGCTTTTCTTTTCAGATCCCCACCTGCTCCGTCACAAGGGCCTTTTCCATGTGCGGTGGCTTGAAAATGCTACTTTGCAGAACGACCAAAATCTTGCTCATGGTGACAAATAGTTGAAAAATGTTTCGCGTGTTTGAATTGCTGGGGCGCTCCGTCCGAAAAATAAATGCATTTACTCAGATTTGGATAGAAGCTCGAAAGAAGTTTGTTATATTCTTGTAAAAATACGTAAACTGGGACCGTGTCTTGTTTGTTACAGTCCGAAATAAAAACCAAAGTCTTGTGCCGAATTTAACCATCGTTTTTGAAATAAAAAACTATTGGGAAAATTGTTGTCTGATCGTTATTCCAATGAACACCAGGGACAGCATTTTGGATAACAAGCGCATAATTTTCTGCAAAATCACAAATTACAAGACATTGCTCATCTTGCAATTTTTTTTTTACATTTTTGTAACAAGTTGCCTGTTCATTCGCGATAAAAGAATGAATAAGAAATGCTTTACCGGAACGTTACTTTTATCAAAAACTGTCGACAAAATATTGGAAAAAATTTGGAATGTGGGACATTCTTGACATTGTCCAAAAAAACATTTCTCTGTCGGATTTGGGCAAAGTGAAAGCAACAAAATATCTTGATAGTTGCTTACAGCATGGTTTTCTTTTTTCATCAAATTCACGATGTGACTTCCTGCGAAAGAATGAGTTATTTTGCTACTATCTTTGCAATATTACTGTGAAGTATAACTAAATATTTAATTGTATCTTAGAATTTTCAATGTTTATAAAATGGAAGAAACCAGGCGAAAATAATAAAAAACTCAATAAACAAATTTAAAAATTGGATTTTACTGATTTGTTTTACGATCATTTAACTTTACTCAATAATTGCGTTAAATAATATTGAATTTTATCAAATAACATTTCTATGCTGTTTACCTGATGCCATTGGAGAACTAACATCGTCGTATTCATAAAACTCTTTAATTTTAGTTTCTGTTTCGGAACAAATAACTTTACCTGCAATTAAATAAACCGATATATTTTAATTAAAAAAATTTTCAACATGGCTTACGTTAAGTGTTTATGCAGCTAACAACTATTAAAATTAATTAATGATAAATGACTTCAAAATTCGAACTACTGCTAACCAGCTCTTTTGGGAGGTGTTGAAAAAATCCCCTCTCTCAGTGTAAACTCTCGAGCTTTGCGTATGAAGTAACGCGAAGTATTCATTAATTTAGCTGTCTTACGCACAGAGCATTTTGTTCCCAAAACTGTCAATATTTGAATTTTCTCTTGCTGGCTTTTATTTGGGTCATTAAACTTTACTTTCAGTTCAGAAATAAACTGAGGACGATGTTCATATTCATCCTACAATGAGTAAACATGACACAAATATTTAAATGTAAAAAACATTGATAATTAATGAAAAATTTCCAAAACATCAACTTACTTTGGATTCAGAATCGGAAAGCGAAAAAATATCATCGAAGATGACTCACTCGTTATTCTAATGGACTGATTCCCGTTTTTTTTTCTACACGGTGCACACAAAAAATCGCCGACTGTCGGAAATCGACGCATTCAAGAACTCAAAAACTTATTGACGGTCCACTCTGAAACTTTTGTGAGATACTCTCTGAAGTTTATTGCAAAATTACGTGGGAAAAAGTTTCATTTCGCAGATACCTTTTTCTTGTTAATTCAATTTGTTTAACATTTTTGCATGTTTCCCGGATAAATGAATAATTAATATTTTTCGCATATTACGCAGTCAAAGTATGAACAATTATGAACTTCATTATAAAACATCCAGATTCTAATGAATAAATAATTGTTACTTTTGAGCATTTCAAAAAAGTGATCTTGATTAGATTCTGAAAGTTCAAATAATGATAACTTGTGAATTTCAAATATCATATTGAAAAGAAAAAATACGTGTCTTCTATTTTATGTTAAAATCAAGAAAAATATAACTTTGAGTAAATTTAAATTTTAGTGGTATATCTGACATGGAATGACCCATATATTTTTTCGTAGCATTCTACTGAGATGTGTTCTTCTTCGCGGTGTTTTAAAACAATGTTTTTTTTCACAGCGACCTAATTCAAAATTTATTTTTCACGGCGTATTTGAAAAAGGGTTTTCTTCATAGCTTTATTTTGCAGGTTTTGTTCATAAGCACCGGCGATATATCCAAAATAAAAGAAAGTCACTTCTGTTTTTGACATGCCAATCAGCAAATAGTCACTATGGCAAATCTGATTTACTAGGTTTTTCTATGAATCAATGCTGTTGCTCTTACCGCATGTGAAATAAAATATAGTTCAGTGCTACAACCAGTTCTTTGTGGGGACAAATTTTAAAAAGTATTTTTTCATTCTCTAACGGAAATATTTCGGAAGAATAATAATATATCTATATGATTATTCACTTTAGATTAGTTTATGTAGTGCATAACACCCTAATATACAGAGACACAAGGAAAAAAAGATCTTGTCCACCAGACGAGATAAACATTTTTTACGTTTTTAGGGCCGCTTTCGAGGCAATTTAGATTATTAATGGAATGCGACCTTGACGAGTAAAATGAAGTTTAAATTTGGATCAACCATGATAAGGAATCCGTCAAATCATTGAGTTTAAAATCAATATGAATGTCAATATAATAAAATCAATTAATTATTATAATAATAATTATGATTATTATTATTATTATCACACCATTAACCCATTTCTTTTTTGCGGTCGGTAAAACCCAGGTTGCTGATCAATCTTTCTAGAAATCGCCCCAAGTGAAGATTCTATCAAAGTTGTCATGTGAGGTTCCCTACTTGGGTGGACTGATATCTCAGGTCTTTTGTTTCAGGCGTCCTTCACTCTACTGTCACTCTTTTTATTAAGTATGTTTTGTTAGTCATTTAATTAGCATTCTCTGAACTTGACTGAACCAACTTCACCGACTTTTTTCCCATGTATCAACCAGTGTGTCTTCCGCACCACATTCTTTGAGAATAATCTCGTTACTCACTTTGTTCATCAAAGTTTTCCGTCATATTATGCGCAACAATCTCATGTCGATTGCGTTAATTTTACTCTGATCTTTTTCTAATTCACTTTTTGATAATTAAAGCCTGAATACATGATACTGGACAGGAAGGAAATTCGTTACCAAGATAAATAAAAAAGTTTCTTCAACAAACCTGTAAAAATACGGGTTTTTGATCGTGTGAAGTTGGCTACACGTTGTTATTTCTTGTACAGGAAAAAAATGCAAAAAATAATTTACAAATTAGCAGCCGTTTATGTCAACAGAGTTTAAATTATTATATCTCAAACAGGTCTCTGCCCTGTAGCTGTACTGTGATTAAGACTAAATGCGTTTTCCTTTTACTATTGTTTCACAAAACTAAAAAATCAGCGTATTTCGAACACGCTGTAAAAAATATCTTTTCCGCTACAGTCAAATGGATTTTTTGGTCTCGCACGTTTTTAAAGAGCTCACCTGCGTGCTCGTGACGCCTTCGGCGATTTTCCTGACTATCGGAGTTGCAAGGGGTTTTTTCGATATTCACAAAATTTTGTTGATTTGAAAAAAGTGACAAATACGCTTTAGTTTTTGGAGATATTAATTTTTTTAATGTCCGCGCGGATTGAAGATAATAATCTGCCAGTTTGAAGAACAGATTTCCAAACACGCTAAAAACATGTAATTTGTATGCATATGTTAAAGAAATAAATACAATCCTCTGTTTCTCGTGCCAGATCCAGGTCTCCTCCTGGCAGGTGCAGTTTTCCGCCTGCCAGGATTCTTTCTCCGGTTGGACTTGAATGTGGACTTAAATAACTCAGATTTGTTCGACTTATTCCCTATAAAAATCATGTGCGGATATTCTAACTTCGAAAAAAACACTTTTCCTGTCGATAAACCAAATAAATGACTTGCAGAACGTAACATCTTTACACCTTTACGCCCTAATCGAGATAAGTCCCCTTTCTCGCCTACCATAATTTAAAATGTGTTGCCACGAGGTGCGGAGTAGTGGTCGAGTCAGTGCGCGTTGTTCGAGCCCATTAATATAGTTGATTTTGATGTAAATTTTTATGTAAATGTCGAAATGAATTGTGATGTAGGGCGTGAATTCTTGATTTTACGGTGAATCATAGTTTGAGGGTAGCCTTTCGATTTATTTTCCAACATGGCGAGGCAGCATGGCGCCCAAGGTCGTAGATGGTCAGCGCCATTTTAGGAAATACCGGCTCTAAATGAGCAGGGACATTCGCCTAGCAATAGCCAATAGCCTGGAAGCCTGAAACTTTAAATAGTTATTCGCCAGAGCTCAGCCAATATTTAAAAAGAGTGTTCTATCCAAGCTTAACGATCCCGAGCTCATGGGATCAAAAATCGTTTCGTCAGCCTTATTTGCGTAGAGTCGGATCTGATTTGTAAAAAGATGACTCTGATCATTATCGGTAACAATGCTGATAGGGCAGTTACCGGCGCACAATGGTTCAGATAGTAGAAAAAGGTGATCCAAAGTCGAAATGTTATCCGATTCGCATGAAATTTGTTTTGTAAATACTTTATGGGGCCTTGATTCTAAATGTGTAGTATACGCCACAACAGTTAAAAAAATTAATAATGGCAAATATAATACGTTGGCCTTATATAAAAGAACCCTATAAATGCCTGAAATTAAATCTATAATATTATTTCAAGTTCCTGATTTTTAACTTTTAATGCATATGTAATTTGTTGTATCAAATTAAGGGAAGCGATTATTCATGAAATAATAATAATAATAATTTAAGCAAATAAATAATGTACAAGAAATTATTTGAAATTCCCTCCTGAAATATACACAAACAGAATTCAGAATTCTATTAATAAAGCCTAGTCCTTTATGATTGTACAATTACTGAATGATCCTAAAGTTGTCCAGCAAGAAAATTTTGCTACATACTTCTTTATGTTATATTTAATAATTAGTCAAAGTAAATTATTTAACAAAAATGAACATAAGAAATTGAGTATGTGAATTTCTCAATACTAAAACCTGTGTAAATAAAAATCCATACTTCGTCTAAAGTTATGATGTATATTAGACGCTAAGAGCAAGTTCTCAAATTTTTGTTACTTTCAAGCCTAAAAAACGACCTAAAATAAAAATATATTTTGATGATTTTTGTAATTTCAAGAACTTCAAACAGTTTTTAATAGATTGACATCAATTCTATATGAAACAAATTAAATTCGTTTTTTTAGTTTTGATCACATTTTCGTACCATCTGAACCACTGTGCCGCAGCGGTTCTCAAACTTCGTCAAAAGTGACTATTCCGGGTTGTATCAGAAATCTCGGCCATCCATTCACGTGAGAGTGACCAATCCTTATTGATCGCAAAAATAGAGGTATGAGATGATAGGCCTACGGGTTGGTGATAAGTCCTTCACTCCTGTGCATTAGTGACTTTTGCCAAACATTTGGATGTGACGACCTACCCCTGGCTGCCTTGGTGTTATTTTCGCATTTCAAAGTTTGACAGATGGAGTTTAGATTTACATGAAACAAATACATCCACTAATTAGCATTTGTCGCAGATGTTCGTGCTGGCTAGCTGTTTGATTAGTAAGATCTGCCTGACAATCTCGCAGCTCAGCATCGCCCCGTCCCACATGCTGTGGCCCCCAGCTGTAAATCCAGTGATGCCACGATGATCCACGGAAAGCGACAAACGTTTCAATATTTTTAATATATTCTCTATTATTATTTGGGTTTTGGTGCTCTCCTCAGTCCTTCAACTCTTCGTTATTAGCCTATATGGCATAAGAAACCTTGTCAGCATCAGTGCTACCGCTAACATAGCCATTCAAGTCATGAGAGGAAAGCTCAAGCCCAAACAAGACACCTACGCGAGAACGCGTTCGGTAGGCAGAACACCTTCGGTGTATAAATTATTATTATGAGAAAAGTTGTAGGCTCCAGAAGCTACGAGCATGGTTCCTTAAAGCAACCATTGCCGATGCAACTGTATATCGTGTACATCATCCACTCCTGTTTCTTTTACCCTAGATGTTATGCAAAAATCGGAAATTTACCGACGATAATTCGTAAAACACTGTTCCTCAGCGTGCGGTCTCTAGCAACAGATCACCTTACGCGGCAGACAGGCCGAGATTATGTTCAGTTGGCTAAGAAATGAAGCTTTTATACCTCCAGGTCAGCCAATTAGGAAAACCACAAGTTGGACTCTGTAGTCTTGGTACTGCCTGCTGAGCTCGAAAAGAAGAGCCGATATTCTTGTGATAACCTTCTTCACTTCCCCGTTTAAGTTTTTTCTCTTCCGCGCCACATTCTTTGAGAATAATCTCGTTAATCACCTTCTCCATCAGAGTTTTCCTGCACATTATGCGCAGGAATCTCATGACTATCGTGTTCATGTAAACCTTAACATTTCTAAGTAACTTTTGGACAATTAAAACCTGCATAGATCAAACTAGGCAGGAAGGAATACATTACCAAGAGAAATAAAAAAGAAGTTCCTTTAACACATACGCTTAAATTATCATATTCTTATATATGCATTTTTTATTTATGGGCGACTTTGCCCCTTCATCCCAAACCGGGCTCTGACTTGGAACCGCCCTGCAACTTCTGCAATTTCTGGGATGCAATTTTTTGGGATGCATTTATCCAGAAAGCGGCTTTGTTGTCTTTAAAAACGCTAATCTAACATAAACAGATCGTTTTTTGCAGATTACTTTTCTTCGTTTTCTGAATTATTTTAAACCAGAAATTGTGCTAGAAATGATTGGAAAAAATGTTTTCCACTTTTAAAAGTACACCTGACACGTTATTAAAATTTTTTAATAAAAAAGTCTTATCTACTTTATAACCTCAGACGATTTTTAGTTTCGTACAAGTTTCGCCTATAAATATTTGTCAAAGAGATACTCTAATGTATTTACATTTTATACATTATTATGTTATCTAGGCATCTCAATTTAGAGAAAACAGAGTACATATCTACTTTGAGTTTAAATGCGAAATACACGAAAC
Organism: Belonocnema kinseyi; assembly: GCF_010883055.1. Taxonomy (NCBI): domain Eukaryota; kingdom Metazoa; phylum Arthropoda; class Insecta; order Hymenoptera; family Cynipidae; genus Belonocnema; species Belonocnema kinseyi. The sequence goes on along the minus strand of NC_046658.1, from coordinate 144,020,944 downwards.
ATCTGAAAATTCATTACTTCAGTTTTTATAGAAATTCAGCGTTCTTTAGTTTTTCCAAAATTTTGAAAAAATGAGGCTCCCTTGTGCTCTGGTCTTAACCTTGAACGTCGTTCTTAATTGTGTTGGTAAGAAAATTGTAAATTAATAGAATTTTTTTCTAGTGAGTATATTTAAAACTTCTATTATTGAATCATGAATATAAAATACTATGTGAACTCTGGGACAAGAAATCATTTTCAAGAATGTTAAAATTGATTAAGTCTGAAAGTATTTTTATGAACTTAAAAGTAAACAATTATGGACACGTTATATAGGTGGAAGTGACGTCATATATTTATAATTTTCACAATAACAAAAATTACGCATACTTTAAAATTATTGTGCAAACACTAATGCCAAAATCTATGTTGATCTTCCAGTATAATAATGTATGTACATCCAAACAAAATAATCGCGATTTTTCACTTTGCAAGGATTCATGCTGTTAATCTCGACAATACATTTTTAACTTTACAAATACATAAATAATTCTTTTTTCACAGGGATATCATCAGGTATGCCCCCTAGAACAAGAGACTTGCTGGCAAATTTTCAAATGAGTAACGAGCATGCGAATCATCAAGGTAACCCTACTACAGATCTAAGTTCTGCGAAATCCAAAACAATGTTGAAAATCCTTTCAGATTCAAAAAGTCCTGAAAAACAATGTAAAATTTCTTGGACTGCTTTAATATATCTAGCGATCATTTTTCAAGTATTTAATATTGGTTGAATGGATTTTATGGCTGTTTTAAACGAATAAAACCAGCAGTTAAAGGTATTTTTGGCACGGTTTGGCTAAAGAGTTTTATATCATTCAATATGTTATCCTAAGTGAAAATTAAAAATTTCTTGTCATTTAGGATATATTTGCAATACCATAGACTGCAAATTCCAGTACCCAAAAATAATAAAACTTAAAATATTTATCAAGCGTAAACTAATTCAGTACTCATCGCTATTTAAAAATGCAATACTTCTGTGTCTTTGGTGCGTTTTTGGCTAGTTAAAACGTTTTAGGAGGTGTATAGAAATGAAGTTTGCAAATTCCTGACTGACGGACCCATCCCTTGATGTTTAAACACTGATTACAGAATATTCTACTTTTATTGTACTGATGTGGAACAGTTTACTCATAGTAAAAACCCGCTGTTTTTATGCACGTGTCAAAGAAAACAAATGTAACCCTCTGTTTCTTGTTGCAGAAATCAATACACAGATTGATAATTTACATAATGATGACCATATTTCTGATGGTCCTCGTGGCGAACGTGACGCTTCTTCTGACAGAAATCATTCGCCTGACATGCCTACTCTTCCTGCCAGGTCGAGATCTCCTCCTGGCCGGTTCATGTTTCCGCCTACCATAATCCCGTCTCCTGATGGACTTGGTTGTGGACTTGAGCAACTTAGATTCATTCGGCTTATACCCTATATGAATCACCGCCGTATTTTCAAACTTGAAAGATACACGTTTCCTGTTCACAAAGGAATTAAATTACTCTCAGAAACTAACAGACTTATTCCGATTACAAACCAAGAACAAATTGTGATGTCAATATTGGAGGGCGACGTTTTTGCGATATTGGAGACGTGTAATGTTCTTGCTGGATTATATTATGGTCATAGTCGTAAACGAACCAAAATAAATATGGCAACTGGTACGATCGCAAAATTGACACCAGATGAAATCAGGGAAATTCCAGTAGGCATTCGTCGCCCAATATTTACGCATTATCGAGTAGAGCGTGTAAACAACTGATATTTCAAAATCCCACACAATATGTGTTTAAATAAAAAAACATAAGAAACCAAAGTTTAATATTGTTTACTTTTCAAATGTATTAGCATGTCCCTTTAAGGTTCTCCTGGAGAATACAAGCAATCTTCGAGCAGCCGCACATCACAAATTAAATTACTTTCTTTCCAGAGAACAGGTTCAAACATTTTTGTTCTTCACAGGAAGGGCTAGCTAATTAGCTAGAGATGTTTGTTCACGATCTGCTGAACGTCGACTTTCTTTTCACTCAACAGAAATAAAATATAGAATGAAATGCAGGCTGAAGTCCGCATAACATGACAATGATTCCACGAGAAATTTACAAATTTACACCCGGTTAGATAGAAACTGGCCCGGTTTTGTGATTCCTAGAACTGCTGGCCCACGCAGTTTTTTCAGGGGACAGAGCGAAACACGGTTGCGACTCTGGCATCGAAGTGCCTTTGAGGGGCCACAGTGCGCAAGTATTTTATCGAGTATATTGCGCAATATTATGCCTGCGAAACTGTTATTATATGGAACCTGGAATGTAGGCTGATTAAGAAAATCGCAGAAACTATGAAGATACGTACACTGTAAAAAAAGTACATTGTGTATCGAAAGCGTAAAAGGCTATTTTGACGAGTGTGCAGTTGCTGCGTCCGTTGAGCGTACGGAAAAATAGCCTTACGCTCTTGATACACACTATACTTTTTGTCCTATCCTCCTTAAAAACAAGCATATGAAACAGATAAAGAAAGGTTTGTGCGCATAAACAGACAGGGTCTGGATCAAGAAATCTTACTGTATCTCCATTAGTTCTCCCTTTCCAGTTTTCATTTCCCCTTTCTCACTATCGTTACCATTTCACAATCTCGTTACCTTTTCACAATTTCCCTTTCCCTTTCATACATTCCGCGTTAACTTTTCCATTTTTCCTTTTCACTATTTCCCTTTTCTTTATTTCCTCGTTCCCTTTACCTATTTAATTGTGTGTATTCTCCTCTTTCTCCATTTATTGTTTCTATATCCGCCTTTTCATTCCTCCTATTCTCTTTCCCTCATTTCATATCACTATTTCGCTTGCCCCTTTTAGCCTTTCCATTTTCATCCTTCTTCGTTCCCTTTAACCTTTTTCCTTCATCCCACTTCCTTCTTTCCTTTTCTCCTTTCCATTTTTACCATTTATCATTTTTCCCTTACTTACATGTTCCTTTTCCCCATTCCCTTTTACCGTTTCCCCTTTTCCTTTTCCTCGGCCTCTCTTTCCTCGCTATGCATCGTATTGCCATCCTCTGTCTCCACGGCTAACGCCTAATACTTGACTACTATTTACAATATCTACAGTTTTCTTACATCCGTTTCCTCTCCTATTTACAATTCTTGCTTCTCCATTCCTCTTCCTCCCTCCTTCTCTTCTTTTCCATCTTACCCAAAACCCCCTTCACCGATGCTATTGCCCTTTTGTCCCCCCTTTCATGCAACAATTCCTCCATGCTTAAGCCACTCCTTTCCACCTCTTCACATTCATCCAACCAGTGCTCAACTTTTCCATCCCTTCTGCCACCAACACTCCCTGACCAGCTTACTTCCCGCCTGTTCCAAAAAGTTCTCCTCATATCTACACGCTAGACTCCTGGATCCTTTTCACCTTCTCACGTACCTTCCATCCCCATACCTCAACTCCGTGAAATAACACACTCATCACTAGCGATTCAAACAATTTCATTCTCTTTACAAAATCATCTGCGATCAACCGCATGTAACTCTAACCTATTTTTCTCCAAGTATCTTCTCAACAATTTCATGATCTCCTTAAAGCCTCCTCGCTCTTTGCTAACCGCACTATGTTATCTGCATATGCAAGTGACCATATCCTGACACGTCCTACCCTAACTTCTCCTACCACTCGGGCGGCTAGCTTACTTTCAATATCCGCGATCAAAATTTCAAAAAGCGTTAGGCTAAGCGGACACTTTTGATTCTCGACAATTAACTAGATTTCCCTAGGAGCATTTAAAAGAGCGATATTAAATTTAATGCCATAAGAGTGACAGAGATGGTAATAAAGCACGCTTAGGGCCGCATTGTGCCTTTGGATGTAGATCGTTCCCGCATCAGTTGGACAACTAGATAATACGTTAGCTAAATGCTCGGGGTGTGCATGAAACGCCCTGCAGCTATCGTCTGGAATGTCTCGGCTCAAAATGTGGCAACGGTATATTAAGGTAGATTAAGGTAAATTTGGTCCCGGAGCGGAATAGTCCTTCGTCCCACTTAATACTTTTTTCACCTCCTCGGTATTGATAGGTGGACATTCTTCATCAGATGTTATGAGGACATCAGATAGCTCCTTCAAGCTATTGATGCTATCTGAGTCTTCGTCCAGCCTATGCTGCACTTCGTAAAATTCGGTCCAAAATACTTCGACCTCCTCTGGTTTAGAGGTCGGATTCAATGGAAAAATTTCCACGGACCTCGTCATTCATTACAGCCAAATATTTAGGCTTGAGAAAAACCTGGGTGTTGATGTTTCTGCGGGTCATAACGCATCGCTCTTCCTCTATTGGATTCCTGCCCGCGGTTGGTATTAGTGTCGCCTCACTTTCTCTATTTCCGGCTTGTTCTGCCTGTGGTAGAGTAGGCATTTCGCTTACATAGCCCCTGTTTTGGAGTAGTTCGGCATGGTTTCGCAGACGTTGATGCGAAAAGTGCGATAGCTCTGGGTGTTTCTTGCATCGCAGAACATGCAGCCGTGCCCTGTAACCCTGTTCAGGGGCCATACTCGCATCGCAGCACTCTAGCAAGTCGCAATTCAGTCGCTCTGTCCACCTAAAGGTTTCGAGATTTCGTTCGTTCGTTCTTGTAGAGCCCCGCATGCAAGGATAAGGCTGCGTACTCTCAGAGGTCGCCCAGTAACCCAGAGTGACCGTTCTAGACACCTCACCCAGTTGCCATTCAGCTTACGGCACGGTTTTTCACACCTCCAGTTGGGCGCTCATTCCTTCGGGATCACCCCTGGATAATTTTCTGCGACAGCCTATTTATTTTTGTAATCATATTCACAGAAACTCTTACTACAGGGACAATCTAATACAATGATTTTTTCAAAAGTAATCGTCAAAATTTAACATTTTGACAAATTTTTTCTGTCGCGTTTTTCGCTTGATATGTTGATTATAATTTTTTTTTGTATTTTGAAAATGCTATAACTCTGATAAACTTCTTTTTATCAATAAAATGCCGTAATGATGAATTGTTCAAATTTCCGAGTACTACGAACAGTCGTACGTAGAATGTTCAAATCTTGAACACAAGTGGTCTCTAACAATGTTTAAATGCTGTAACTTTTTGTACTTTCTTCCGAACTAACTGGCTCATATGAATGCTCAGATTTAAAGGGTCTTAAAACGTCGACATTTAAGAAAAATAGGGCGGGGAGGGGAAAAAGTAACCAAGATGCTGATCACCAAGGTAACCCTTTACAAAGAGAATGATTAACATTTAAGGGGGTAGTATATGCCAAAGGACGTTTTTTAGTATTTTTTTTTTTATTAATTTTTATTTTTCATTTTCTATTAACACCGGCCTAGTAGATCAACTGGAATCCTGATGACCACCCGTGAAATGTGCGTTTCGAGAAAAACGCTTTTAAATTTTGAAGTACGATAAATTGTGCATTTCGACCGCTCGAGTCCTTGCAAAGTAATTCGTTTTTCGGCGACTTCCGATACGCTCTAAGGCAAAACAAAGCTTCTCCTTTACTTCCCAGGGTATATTGTGACTTAAATTTGAAAAAAATCGATTTTTTGAAAATTTGAACCTGGACTACCATCTTTAGCAAGGCCCTATAATTATTTTAGTATAACAAATGTCCCACAATTTTTTGCGATTATACGAAACTAGTCTAAGTCACATCCTTAGAAATCCTTGAAATTCCTTAAAATATTCAAAATCCTATGAGACTTAAACAAACATCAAAAATCTTTTAAAATTCCTTGACATAATTTAAATGAGCTTAAAAGCGTTAAAATTCCTGGCAATTTAATTTAACTTTGTTACTAAATTTCAAAATGTTTTTTTTTGTGATGGAAATCTGTAAAAAAAAATGAATTTTTAAGCAATTTAAAGAAAGTACATACAATAACGATCTTCCCAGCTCTGTCATTAATAAAAATTTAACTGAGGAAGCCTGAAAGTAAAAATAAATCACCATAGCTTACCTGGATTCCTTGATGCTCCCCTATTTAAAAAAAACTGCTCAAGCCAAGTGGTAGAAGTACGCTGAAATTTAAAATATGGAAATGGTTTTGCCAAGAGTGTCCAAATTTAGATAGAAGTGCCGATGACCCACATTAAACCAGCGAGTTGTTCGTTCTGTTCGATTTCCTCACTTCTCGCGGTCGTATCAGAATCTCACTGTGGCACAAGCTGCCATCTTAAACTGTGCAGTGATCCCAGATTTGAAACGAGGTATAGTCCAATACTATTACTGGTCTATGTCCGTGTGGATATAGCACGAGACAATGTACATGACTGGGTTCAAAATTAAAGAATTAATAGATATTACTTTTAAAAATTATTTTCAATTATGAATTCAAATATTATTTCAGTCTAAGAAATTTTTATTTTTAACCCATTCAATTTGAAATTTTTTAATTAAAAAAAGAAACTGTCGTTAATTATAAGCAATATTTTACCGTCCATTTAAAGCAATCTTTTATGAACAACTATTAAAAACTATACAAATTTGAACAGAATGCTTCGAAATAGAAAGCCTTGAATTGTTAAAATTGTAACGAGTTAAATTTTAACTTCGAGCGCTACAATTTTAATTAAAAGAAAGAAGTTAAACTTTCATCCAAATAGTTAAATTTTCAACCATAACTATAAAACGTCGTTAAAAAAGCGTATTTTTTTACAAAGTAGTTCAACTCTTAGTCAAATAAGTGACTTTTAAACCCAAGAAGATGTATGAGTACAGTTGATATTTCGACCGAACAAATGCATTTCTAACAAAAAATGACAAATTTTCAACCCAATAGATTAAATTTCTACCAAACAAGGTCAATTTTCAACAAAATACGTGAACTTTCAACACAATTATTTAATGTTAAAGTCAAAGAAAGTATTATCTACAAAAAAGCTGAATTTTGGAATCAAAAATATGATTGTTTAACCAAAATTTTTAATTTGGGACAAATAGTTTCACTTTCTATCAAATTGTTGACTTTTAACGCCCAAAAATGCATTTTTCACAAAACAGACAAATTTGTAACAAAATACTTAATTGGAAGGCAAATAGTTGAATTTTTAACTATAGTTATGAATCCTTAATAAGAAAATATAAATTTGTTTACTGAGTAGTTCAACTTTAAGTGAATAATCGAATTTTCCACCCGAAAAACGAAACGAATTTTCCACCACAAAACGACATTGCAGCCAACAAATATTTACAGTTGACATTTCAACCGAAAAATGTAACTTTTAACCAAAAAGTATAAATTTTCCATAAAACAATTAACTTCTACAAAGAAAGACGAATTTTTAAGAAAATACGTGATTTTTTAAACCAAAAATGGTATAGATTAATTGTCAGTTTCAAAAATGAATTTTTAGCAACACATGAGACATGTTTTCATCAGAATAGTTAAATTTTCAACGAAAGAGATGAACCTTCAAATACAAAAATAAATCAATTTGAACAAAGTAGTTGAACTGTTGATAGAAAAGAGGAGTTTTTAACAAAATAGTTACATTTTCAACAAAAATTTTTTCATTAGTGTGTGATATTGTTTAAACTAAAAAGAAAAATATTTGTATTATAAATCTATCTGTGTTACCTATCTATAAATATTAACATCAATAGTTTAAAAGAAAAACACTTGAAAAAAATAAGTGGATAATTTCTCGACAACACACCTTATCGTTCTCTTAAACAGATATAGTAATTATTCAGTTTGTAAAATATAAGGAAAAAATCTTTATAAAAATATATAATTTTTCGGGAATTGGTTCAGTTTTCAAAATTTATATCATGTAACTATTATTACTATGAAATTAGAATTCAAAAAATCTTAATTACACCTGTTAGGAAAAAAGAAATAAAACTTCGAAATTTGTTTTACCAATTTCGCGAAAAAAAAAGTTTTGGCAATGTGGTGAGTACATACATTTTTACATGTATTGTAAAAAAATTATCCAAGTAGAGTAGAGAACCTGCAGTTGATCCATTGATAAACTGGAAACATTGAAAACTTAAATTACTATATTGGAAGGAAGGTTACGTAATGAAAGAAAAACAACAGTTTTGAGCCGTATATATAAATAATAATATTGGATCGGCGGAGAAAGCCTGAAAGGCATAAAAAGCCACCGAAAAGGACTTACAAAAAAATTTGGGAATAAAAAAATAAAAGTAAGTGCCCCTCGCCTCTAACAAACTAAAAATAAGTAAAATCATTTTATATAATATAAACAAAAAAAGTTAAAACAACAATTACTAGATAGAAAATCAATATATTTTATTAAAGATTAAACGTTTGGGTTGAAAATTAATATATTTTGTTAATTAGATTTTTTCCCTGTCATTAAAAAAACTGCAAAATAAAAAAATTGCCTTAAAATTCTCCTGATTCTTTTTTTTTAATTTTGAAATATTTTCAAATACTTACGTAAAATTAATTTTAAAAAATAAATAATCATTTTCAATTTTCTTAGCAATCACAACAATTTTTTAAATTATTTTTAAATATTTTAAAATACTCAAAAAGCTTAATTTTTCAAAATCTACAAAAATCCACATCGTGTTTCAAATCATTTGAAATAATTTCAAGTTTTAAATTAATTCTGAAACTTTTTTTAAATTAAAATTGTAGCGCTCAAAGTTAAAATTTAGCTCATTACAATTTTAGCAATTCAAGGCTATCTATTTCGAAGCATTCTGTTCAAATTTGTACACTTTATAATAGTTGTTTATAATGGATTATTTTAAATAAACGGTCAAATATTGCTAATAATTGACGACATTTTCTTTTTTTCATTACAAAATTTCAAATTGAATGGGTTGAAAATAATTTTTTTTTTAGACGAAATAATATTTGAAGTCATAGTTGAAAATAATTTTAAAAACTAATATCTAATAATTCTTTAATTTTGAACGGATTCAGAATCATCATGTAAAATCAATTATTTTTATATTTTTTAAACTTTACATTCAATTTAAATTTTTTTTGAAAACTTCTTTAAATTAAAAAAAACTCATAACCGAAAACAAATAAATTATTTTCCTATCAAATAATTGGTGTTTTAACTAATCCAATGTACAGGATAAAGTTTCAACCAAAAATGGAAAAGTTGAATTTCCAGATACAAACTGTGATAAAAAATTGAATTGAACAAGAAAAAAACGAATTTTCAACAAAATTGTTAAAGGTAAAAAAGACAAATTACCCACAAAAATTTGAATTTTTTAAGCGAAAAATATGAGTTTTCAATCAAAGAGTTAAACTTTCAACCAAACAGTTACATTTTTGCAATTTACAGTTTCAAAAATGTATTTTCAACGAAAGAGATGAACCTTCAAATAATAAAATATTAAATTTTAACAAAGTAGTTCAACTTTTGATAGAAAGGAGGACCTTTTTAACTAATAGTTACATTTTCAACAAAATAATTAATTTTTCAAACAAGTACTTGAGTTTTTATCCAAACGAGATAAATTCCAAAATCGCCAATTTCTTTAATTTCTTTCAAATGTGAATCAGTATATAAATAAGACTATTATAAAATAACATAATTATAATATTATCATAAATAATATGTGTATATCATTTATATTTTATACTTGAAATAACGTAACCTCAAAATATACGCATATAAGGAGGTGCTCGAAGTATTCAAATGATGAGAATCGCCAGCAACGAAATCTGCAAATATTAAAATTCCAATATCTTGATTTTATTTCAAAGCAGATAGAAATATAAATGAAACCGCCTGAGTGTTCCGTCCGGCAATCGTGAAACTTCGAGTTTTCAAATTCAGAAAAGGAGAAATGGGTTGCGCGCGCAAGCCAGTCATTTACATCTTCTCCTACGATATTCACACGGACATAGACCTGTAATAGTATTGGAGTGTATCTCGTTTCAAATCTGGGATCACTGAAACTGTGCATCAGGTTATCGCTTCATGACAGTTGCCTGGCTGTCCCTCTCGTAGTATACTGGCTCACATATAGTACTTGGCAAGATGACTACGCCAGCATGTTTTGACAGGTGTCGGGTAGTATATAGCCCTGTAGGTTGTGAGAGAGACATGTGTTGCCTGGTGCGAAGATTTCAGGGAGGCTAAGATAAGGAGGAATACTTGAGTGAGTCGACATATGAAGTCAGGTCCCTAATTATAATTAAGCTTCATGTACGTATTTATCTCAAGCTAACGCAACAAGTAACTACTAACAGTAGCCTGATTAGCGGAGTCTCCACGACGAGTAGGCGTCAGAAATCCGACCTCCAGATTACTGATTAAATTTAAGAATCATTTATAGTGTAGTCAAGTTGATTTCTTTTTTAACTAATTTTGAATTTTAGTATTTACAGTCACAAGTCGAAAAAATCCCTCTCGCCTGTTAGGGTGGGGCATGTGAGAATAGGCAGTTGAAAAAATTCTCTTCAATTTTTTGTCCCCACAGCTACAAAAACAATAGTGTAGATGGCCGTGGCCGATGTATATGCACCTCCCGCGGAAATACGATAGTATAAATAAGAATAATAGTTTAAAAAGAGATGGAGAGAGAGAGAGCAAATCAGAATAATAGAATCTCAATACACTGAACTCGCTACACCGAGTACAATGCTGGATAGCATTGGCGCGTGCCACCCTCCTCTCCCCGTCTACACGCGTGCCAGCTTCCTCTCCAGCCTACACTCATGCCACCTCGTAGCCTCCCTATTATCCGGATAATCGCGAGACGCAACGCGATTGAAAAATGTTAAATAACAATGAAGATTGTTAATAAAAAAGAAAATCTTATTTAAATAACAGCCTTAAAATTAATTCGGCTACCTATCACGCACATTTAGAAAGAAATATTATTGATTGGTATCTCGCCAACAATTATCAATTAATGACACTAGCCCTCGTTAGAAATATCGATACTCTTCATAAAGCATGGGAAGATCGATTCAATCATTTGTAATTCAAACATTGCTTAATAAATCATCGCCAAAAATCTCTTTACTCCTTGAAACTATAATTACTGAAACAAATTATAAGAAACTACAAATCCAATAATAAAAGCATTAATTATTTTTCAACATAAATAGTTAAACTAATAGACGACTGAACAAAAGAACAATAAACCAACTCACTAGAATGTTGTTTATAACTAGATCGGAAATAATTAATAATGGTTCCAGATTTATTATAAACAACATTTGTAATTGAAACATTATAATTAAAAAACTTGCAGAAATGATGGAGATGGCTGAAATAACAAAATAATATTTCGAATTAATCCAGTAAAATTCAACGACATAGCAACAGTGCATGGAGGCACATGTATCAAATTTTGCTTACACTGCGTCTTATGAACATCCGCTTTTTGATTGATTTGAACTTCGGTGGTCATACCTTTGCCACGAGAGTCAGCAAAAAAACCTCACTATCCTATCGCTATGCGAGGGGACGAGGTTGATTCGCGACCTGGCTCATCAGCATTCATCGACCAGCTCACTTACCTTACTAGGTAAGAAGCCCGATTGTTATAGGGAACCTTCAATTTTCCCTTGCTCCGTCCGCTTTTTCTCGTACGTGTCGCGCCGTGTATTGTCGCCTTGAAAGTTTGACTCCGATAAAGGGAGGCTCGGCTAGGGAGGGTTTTGGGACGTTATGTGGAGAAACGCGTTGAAGTATAAGGCCGATATCGGAGATTATGTGAAATCCTCCTGCGTGGGGGTAACCACTCAGCTAGCCAAAAACCAGCTTTGTGTAACCGAAAGTTAAGAAAGCTTCTGTCTAACAATTAAAATTGTGAAAACCTGCGATGTGACAATCACGACGCAATGTGCACTTGCCGAAATAGTAGATAGATTCCTGCAAACATTTCGGGAACAACTTAACCAACGAAGAAACTCAACGACGAAGGATATCCCTGAAGAATCACTGAAGGATCAATACAAGTCAACGTCTGAAACAGACCAGCAAAAAGGCACCGTGCGATTCAAGGATGTACCATACGTTGTAGAATCACGGATCATCGGACAAAAACCACCTTGAAGATCTATGACAACAGCCGGAACTAATATTCTAAGGAATACTCTTGACATACAAGTTCCCTTTATCGATTATTCCCCCCCCCTTCCCCGTCAGAAAAAGAAAAAGGCGAGATGAGGGACCAAGAGGCCACTTCAACTAATGAACTCTCATCACAAACTACCATTTCTGTGCGAGGGGTCAAAGATTAGTCACTCCTTCGGGAAAGTATAAGGTGTACTCCATTGTGATTAGGCGAAACCACTTTGATCCTGTAGAATGGAGCGAAGTAACAACCGGCCTTCAAAATCTTAAAATGGCCTTGGTTACCATTCGCTATGTTTGCGTATAATACGTCCGTTCACGAAGCCACGAATTTCACTCCATTCGAATAGCTTTACGAACGCGCTGCGCGAATACCGGGTTCCTTTCCACCCATTGATAAATTGGAAACTAACGGACACTATGTTTCTACATGTAAATAGATTCCACGACTCCTTGACAGAAATCCAGAAGCGGCACCAGTCACTGGGAACCTATTGCCCACTAAAATTGAAAGAAGTTTGTAAGCAGGTCATCCAGGACTACAATATGCAGAATAAAATAGAAATTGCAGAACGAATCAGAAGGGACTTACACCGAATCACCAAGGTACACAAACATTGACAGCAGCGATTGCAAAACGAGCTAAATATTCTCCTAATAAACGTTGGTGGAATATCGACAGTACTCACAAATCTATCATATTCCTATGCAATGACCAATTTACTGCAAGCAATAGGAAATGGTTTAGAAGAGTATATCCGATCAGGTGATCCAATGATGGAGGTGGTTTAATCGGCAAGAAAAGGAGAACTGCATCCAGCGTTGCTAACATCTGAACAACTAGAACCCGTATATCACAAAATCTAGGATCACGGAACCAAGGTGTCTTTCCCAATATCTAGTCCACATGTGAGCATTGACGAGTTAGCCAAAATCGCCGTAGTAACAATTAACTACGAAAATGGTACACTCTACGTCGTATTATACATACCACCAATTGAGGAGGTCGAATTTACCTATTATGAAATGCATCCACTTCCGGTACAACAGCCAATTTTAGAAAACAGAACGGGAAGGGCATACGCACTATCACAATTTACATATCTGTTAATGAAGGAGTCTCAGCGCACTTAAATGCTGATAACTTAGTTTGAGCATGCCCTATGTAGCAGGATAAACAGAAACCTCCTATGCCCAGGTCCGTTCCCTATTCATGAAACAGCCACCCATCAAACCTACGAAGCTCAACTCTTGCTCAATCCATATCTAAAAACCTTCCGATTACGCAACATACAGATGTCGTTCGAACATCAACCTTATTGGAAGATTAAGCCATCTTTAAGCGGCTGGATATATTCAACACCTGAGGCAATAGATGCCGAACTCCATTGTACTATGGAACCCTCAAATCAAATTATTCTTCAAGGCTTGGGATTTATCCCAATTACACTAGGGTGTAACCTAAAAAAAACTACGGTCACCCTACCAGGATTGGAACCTAGTCAAGAACAAACAATAACCGTATATGAACCACAGGTTCATTTGAAGCTTTCAAAATTATCATCAAAATTGCAAAAAATTCAAAAATAAACTCAGATAACAGACTTAATCCCAACAACTTCCCAGGAGGAATTGAGCCTGCCGTCCAACAAGGAAGGAGACAAAAATTTGGAACAACTGGAACAACAGTTATACGATTTCAGTATGCAAAGGCAAGAACAGTCCAATCATACTTCATTAATACATGGCACCTATGCCTGTCTTGTACTGCTGTTACACTGATAGAACTCTACCTCTGTCGAGCCGCTCCATCATTTTTCTATCCCTGTTGCTGTGAAAAAACGGCCTCGAGAACGAAGCAATCCTGTCTAGAAACAATAGCCAGTGAATCTCGATATCAAGGACAGCTGGTTCAATTATCTTCTCCGGAAGAGCTCTCGGTTCATAATAACCTAGAATCGCCTCAAATTTTGCCAGGCAAAACTCAATATGACCTTTCTGCCCATGATGATACACTGTATAAGCATCACTCTTCTTAGGACATAACCCAATCTTCGTTCGACAATTCACCACCAGCATCATCAAGGATAAGAATGCCGAAGCAGACACTACAACCAGCATAGATCGCTCACTCATACCCTCCTAGCCCTGAATTTTCGTCACTGAATTTTTTATTCTTAACCAGAAATAAGGAATCCTAAGTTTAAACTATGCAAACGACTGCAACCCGGAGAGCATTCGCGGGTTTCACACAAAGGATAAATGATATGAATAGGTAGATAAAAGAAAGGAAAATTCAAACACCAGATATCAAGGCGAGGATATTTGTAAATGTTTGTTACCCTGAGGGATAGAGTTGAAATTAACCACGGGGAAATCACCGTAATCGCGAATTAACGTTAAGCAAATTCTTTTCTTTATAATGACACACAGTTCGCGTTGTCCTAAAAGAAAATTTAAATTAACCTCATTAATGCATATTCAACCTGCTTCTCGCAATATTCTAGCAAAAATGTGACAAAAGCTCGTCAGTTGTATTTGGGGTACGGTACCAAATTTCCCCTTGCGAGCACATACCTATTGTTTAAAATACTGGGAATTCTCTCCTATCAGCGTAATTATCTGCATGCTCCGGAAGGTTCCCACAGCTACACAATCAATAGTGTACATGACCGTGGCCGATGTGGATGCACTTCCCGTATAAATAAAATATTATAAATAAGACTAATAGGCCTAAAAGTGTCAGAGAGAGAGAGAGAGCAAACCTAAAAGCCTTAAAATTAATTCGACTACCTATTACGAACATTTAGAACAAAATATTATTGATTGGTATTTCGCCAAAAATTATCAATCAATAACACTAGCCCTTGTTAGAAATATCGATACTCTTGATGAAGCATGGAAAGATCGATTCAATCATTTGTAATTCAAACATTGCTCAATAAATCATTGCCAAAAATCTCTTTACGCCATAAAACTATAATTACCGAAACAAATTATAAGAAACTACAAATCCAATATTAAAAGCATTAATTACACAGCCACGCAAAAAAAAGTGTGCGGATCTGGTAACAAGACACACGTATTCCTATGGTTTTTGGGGCACCAAATTCAAATTCGGTATCAAAAATCACCCATCACGTCATTGTTGAGCCATAACCTCAAAAATAAATTTCAAAATAATGCCAGTGATGCAAATTCTCACTTCAAAAACATGTCGACAACTGTGAAGGATGAACCCTTGCCTGATATGAACTTATTTAACATAACTTTACCAAACTGAACCTGACCTCACCTAACTTGAATTAACAGACATTTATTGAACTACACGTAAAGCTCTGGAAGCATATTTTTCAAGTAGAAAATGTGTTCTACATCGAATGGGTCAACTCGAGCCTAGCCTACAAATAAATCTAACAGTTTGAATCAGCTTGGGCTTAACCTGCAAAGAGGTCAAACTTTACCCTAATCTTAAAAAAACCTAACCTAACCTAACATAACCTAACTTAACTTCACGTAACACAATTAAACTCATTGTGTTGTCCCGTTGTGTTTGCGGTACCGTTTCGTTCAGCTTCGGCTTAACCTAAATAGAGGTTTAACCTATCCCAAACTAACAAAACCTGACCTAACTAACCTAGCCGAATAAAATTCAACCACACGTGTAGCTATATAAGTGTACGGTTTTCAGTCTTAAATGTGTGCTCTATTTAATAGGTTAACTCGATCTTAACCTACAAATGAATCTAACTTAACAGAACCTAACGAAATTTTACTTAACGCAACACAACTTAAATTAAGTGTTCCCATTTTAACACAATAAAATTCATTTCATTGTACTACAGGTGGTTAAAAATTTAGACGCACATTACTCATTTAAAGAAACTTAGAACTACAAGTAGAATTGACCCCATTTCAATGAACCTGACAATGTTTATATCAAATAAAATGTAGAACTGTAACTTAAACATAAAAATGAATAAGAGTTTTATTCAAAATTTTTTTCTCTCTGCTTTTCTTAGATTTAAGGGACATATTTATACTATCTTTCGTGTTTACATTTTTTCTTGCTTTTTATCGTAATTAAATTGATTTATAGACCTACTTTAGCCTATTTTCTGCCTGTTGTAACGTGTCCTTTTTTCTTCGAAGGAACGATGCAAAGGGTTACGCTTACGTTTAAGACCTACATTCGTTTACCTTTACAACATTTAACAAAAATCAGCTATCATGACCTCGTCCCATCTACCCTGATATCGTTGTTCCACCACTTTTATATCTTGATGAAAACGTTCCCCTTGTTCTGCGCTGAAAACACCAACATTTTCTGGAAACTTATCCAGATAAGAATCTAGAAAGTGAAGTTTTAAATTCATCAAGCAGCCTAACTTTTTGTAGTTTCTGATCATTTTCGCAACAATATTCTCGTAGTCTGGACTTTTTTTGTTAACGATGAAATTTGCGGTTACTGCTTTAAAACTTTCCCAAGCGTCCATTTTAATTATCGTCATGTGGCTCACGAATATAGTATCTCTTGTCAATGTTCGAATCTGTGGTCCATTAAAGACTCCTTCCTTCAGTTTAGCGTCTGAAACATTAGGGAATTTAAGGGATATATACTTATAGCATTGTCCATCTTGCTTCAAGAGCCTAAGCTTTATGCGGTGGGGTGGTAGTAAAATTTTTTCTGGATCAACGAGGCTTTTGTTGATGATATTATAAGAACCAGGTTTAAATGAATCTCTTAAAGGCCAATGTCTTTTCCTGTAATGATTTGCTCGATCTCTGCTATTCAACAGGCAAATAAAGCATGGCTCTCACGTGAAACCCGATTGTTGGCCTAATATCATTGTTATGATTTTGACATCACGACATATTTGCCATTTGTGATTCGTGTAATTAACTTTTTCAAGAAGCATTTTAACATCATTATATTCTACTTTGATGACCGTTGAGTAAGCAATAGGGATAGGAGCGTAAGTATTCGCCTTATGCAGTAAAAAAGCCTTAAAGCTGCGTTTTGAAGAATCAATGAAAAGTCGTCATTCCACGTCTTTGTACACATTTTTCTTCAAGTGGTTCATTAGTCCGTTAACGTCAGTTCAGTACACTAAAGACGTCTCTTCTTCTTTAACGAAAAACTTTCTGAATTCTTTGTCCCTGTCGTGATAGAATGAAACTTTTGTCTTTGGCTCTAGAAGATTTCTTCTTTTTAGAAATGAAGCGGCAAATTCAATGCCGTCTTTCAGTAATCCAAGATCTCTAATAAAATCATTCAGTTCTAGTTGCGACGTGCATTTTTATTGATTTAAACTGTTCTTGTGACTGTGCACACATTAATGTACGAAATGTTATTTTTATTTTTGGCGTTGAACCCTTTGGCGGAATTCATGCAAAAGTATCAGTCCTTCGCAATAACGGGTTTTTTCCATGTGGTTGGCGTAGAGTACTTGCGGTACTTTTCATTGTTTTAAATTTTTCAGGCGATACAACATAAGTCTTCAGGAATTGCAAATGACGTGAGGAACCCATTTTATTTCTTAGTGCAGGAATTTGCGGTCAAAACAATTTTCGTAAAGACTTTTCACTTCCCCGTCGATTGATTTTTGCAAACTGCTTACTTCTTATATACTGCAAATGTAACAGAATGAATCTGAGCTGTTCTTGCATGCATGCGATTGAGAAATGCTCGCGGTTTTTTTCCTTGTAGCATGAGACTCTACACCAACCCAGTGATCCATTGATGAAGAGCGGCGGTTGCATGATGACGACGTCGGAGAGCTTGCTTTCCCACCCTGACCAGACGCCGATACTGGGGATTTTCCCTGCATGGTAATACACTTTTTACCTGTGCCTGCTATGACGGCATGAACGCCGTTTACCCAGGGACTCAGCCAATGTTGATCCATTGCTCAACGTCACCACGTGGACTTTTACTGCTATTAATCTCAAAATATGAAAGTGCGCAAGAACAGAGTTGCAGGCGTAATCAGTTAGGTTAGGTCAGGTTTTTTACGTTAGGTTTTAACTATTTGCAGGTTAAGCCCAAGCTGATTTAAACAGTACCGCAAACACAACGGGACAACACAATCAGTTTAATTGTGTTTCGTGAGGTAAGGCTAGGTTAGGCTAGGTTAGATTTATTTCTAGGTTAGGCTCGAGTTGACCCATTCGATGTAGCACACATTTGCTACTGGGAAATGATGCTTTCAAAGCTTAACGTGTAGTTCAATAAATGTCTGTGAATTCAGGTTGGGTAGGTCTGGTTCTACTAGGTAAAGTTATGTTAAATAAGTTGATATCAGGCAAGGGTTGATCCTTCACAGTTGTCGACATGTTTTTGAAGTGAAAATTTGCATCACTGGCATTATTTTGAAATTTATTTTCCTCAGTGCATGATTGTTCGTCATTTTTTGAGGTTATGGCTCCACCATTACGTGATGGGTGATTTTTGATATTTAATTTGAATTCAGCGACCCAAAATCCATAGGAATACGTGTGTCTTGTTACCAGATCCACACACTTCTTTTTTGTGTAGCTGTGTTATGAGATGGGTAATTAGCCAAGCATTCGTATACGTGAAGCCCAAGTTTTCAATCACATTGGAGTTGATTATTGCGGACCGTCTCACATAAAGGAAAAACGATACAGAAATAAAGCATTTATAAAATGTAACTGTACTATTTTCATATGCATGGTGACTTAAGCGATTAATATCGAGCTTGTTAAAGATATGACTGCTGACGCATTTCACTCCACCAAACACACCTAATATGGGTGGTCTGTGGGAAGCTGCAGGTAGGAAGTTTAAGCACTACTTCAAACGCGTTTCATACGATAAGCGTTTTACCTTCGTTGAATTTTCAACATTCGCTCATGAGGAAGAGGCAATATTAGATTCCCGGCCAATGACACCAGTATCGGATAATCCAAACGACTTTGCTGCCCTTACACCAGGGGATTTTCTGATTGTTACTTCCATGAAAAGCATGCCAGAATGCGATTAGAAGAAGGTAGCTTCAAATCGTTTAAATGCGTGGGAAAACATTTCCAAAATCAAACAATCATTTTGGACACGATGGCAAAAGGAATATAAGCCAATTCTAATGTTCGCGCTAATAAGAGAGGTACTGATTCAGGGTTAAAAGTAGGTCTGACGCTATTAATCAAAGAAGACAATGTGCCTACTATGGAATAGCATATCGGCAGATATCGCAATCCTTCTGAAGCGCCGCAGTGCGCAAGTACCCAGTCGGGTATATTGCGCAATAGTATGCTTTCTACTTGGAAACGTTCTAGGCGGCACTGACTGTTCATTTTGCAAGAATACTGATTTTGTAACAAGGCCAGTAGGAGTTTATCTCCGATAATGTTATTATATGGGACTTGTAATGTATACATACTGTTCAGGAAATGAACTTGTTGTGAAAGAAAACAAAAGAATTGAAATTATATGTAGAATGTGTTATTAAATAGTGTTTTTGCGATTAGGTGCGGCTACTGCAAATTATAAATCGCGATAACTATGAAGATCTGTCAATGTCAAAATTTTCTTTTGGAAACTTCCAATAAATATATTAGAAGTTTATGACAAATGGAAAAATTAAAAATACATGTGAAGCAGTTTGATAATTCCAGTACCGTATTTCCAATTATACTTTAGGTTTGTATTGATCGTTTTAAACTATGTTAGCTGCGAGTAATGGGCTTATTTCTTAATTTTTTTAAACAATTATTTTGATCAAATATCAAGATAGTGAATTTCAAATTTTGGTGAAAAGTTATGTTGTATGTTTTAAATTATTATAATAATAAATAAAAAGTACTTGTAAAAATAATAAAGGGCCACCGGTTTTTTTCATGAATTTTTAATAGCTAAGATGCTGTGTGACGTCATATGGCATCCACGTCCCATTCGATTCCATAAAAGAGATAAATAACTAATATTAAGATTATTATCTAAACGGAATTTTTCAAAAGAGTAATATTGAACTCAAAATTTACATTTCAACAATAATTACTTTTTTTTAACATGCAAACAAATATAACTTCGCAAGATTATAGTGTTACATAATATCAATAGAAAAATATAATCCGGATTTGTTTGATTTTTTAATTTTGCGTTAACTTTGTCGACTGAAATAAAATTTTACATCCTTTAAAACTAAGACTCCAATATAACTATTTTTAGGATTCCTTTCTAGTTCGTTGATATTCGATAGATTGCCTTTAACGGGTGCCTGTTTGAAATCAATGAATAATCTAAATAACCATGCAGACGAATATTAACAACATTTTGTATAGTACCTCAATTACGATATCATCTCAAATCTATTTCTTACTTCACATTCCTTTAAAATCTCTGCAGATACTTTAAAGTGCCTAGAAATATTGTGTGTTCGGAGAAATCCTTTAAAATAACGTGAATTTCTAGAAAATCATTTAAGACCTGCAAATTCTCTTTAAAATCTATTGGAATTCTATTAAGATCTTATATGACACATCAAAGTTTTGCTTCAGTAATATACAACAATTTACTCGAAATTTTCTATAAATATTAGAATATCTTGTAAAATACATGGCGTTAATATAAAACTTATAGTCTTATCAAGTTATGATCTTGAAAGCCAAAGTTGCGCATAGTATAATGAACATGTTTGCAATCAGCAAATTAAATTATATAAATATCCACGGTGTGAAAATAATTCAAGTTAAATCCTTTTGTAAACACGATTTTGTAAGAAATTTATAGTATATAAACTTGCCTTCAGATAAAGTATGAAACGCAATAATACTTTAAAGGCGATATTTTTTATCTAAAAATGATATCTGAAGCAGAAACAAATTCAGGTGGCATATTTTAATACTTTCGAAAAAAACTTTACGAACGTACGGCTTTAAAATAATTTGTCTTACGTCAAAAATTTCATAATTATTATGGAAAAGGGAATTTTTATCGTAAAAGTAGGCTGCGATATTGCCAAAATTACTCAAATTTTTCTTCCACAATTATTAAACTCGGATTTGTACACATTATCAATTCATGTGGCTGGAGAATATTTTGTAATTAATTCATTCATCATTTTGTCAAATAGACCAAAATCAGTACGAACCATGTGCCTCTTATCCGAATTAAAAAAATATATTCGTATAAGAAAAACTGAATTCTTCAAAAATTGTTATAGATTAAAATTTTTGTTTGGCTAATGCTAAAAACAAATTTTTTCAAATTCGTTTAAAATATCTGAAAATAATTTTTTTCTAAAAATTTCACTAATCGTATTTTACATTCTTATCATTTATGATGCAGAAAGTATTATAATTGTCCGAAATTTGACACCACAGATTAATTACGGATCTCGACTGTTACACAATTGACTCTTGATGAAACCAGAGAAACTTCATTAAGAATCCAGCGCCTAGTCTTTTTGAATTTTCGATCAGAGCGTGTGTCCTACTGATACTGTAAAATCCTACGCGATAGTTGTGGCAAAAAAAAAGTGTACTATACTACTGTACTATACTACTACCAGATCATTAAAACAGTCTTCGCGCATGCTCATATTGCTAGTTATGTTGCATTCTCCCTCGGGAACGGGTTCAAAGAATTTAATCTTCACACAAATAGATAGCTTGTTAACAAGAGATGTAATTTCACGAACTTCGAAACGTTAGCTTACCTCTCGTTCAACAGGCATAGATGATAAATTTCCATAAATAGGGTAATAGCACCAATTCTTGGCACCCCCCAATTGTTGGCACCTTTCTCTGATTTTGAGACTATTGTGACTTGGCGTCGGATTCAAACGTTATGTGTAGCTGGCAGTTAATCTTCCTTTAGTGCGAATGCTGTAATTTTTTTTCAAGTAGAGGTCAGTATAGTCCTTTATGCTCAATGAAAGAGAATCAGCTGACTGTTCTTTTTAATAAGAAACGAGCATTTTCCCAAAATGACTGCCGCATACGCTTCGCACTTCGAAGCAGTTTTTTGTGCTCGCAACCTAAAGGTCCCAAAATGACCCAAGCGGCTGCTGCAAAATATATGAAAAAAGTCGAAATAGTTTGTGAGTAAGTGGATGCATCTTTTCAAAGAGGTGAAAAATGTCGATGGCTTCCCAAATCGCGGTTCTGTCGAAAGTATGCCTCGAAGATGCCAAGCTATTATTGACGCTGATGGTGATTGGACCTGCCATTATTGTATTTGCATGAAAGTTCTGGATTAAATAAACCAATATTTGAAAAAAATTTCGTATTGAGTCTTTTCGTTTTCTTATCCACGCTCAAATTTAACCAACTGTATATTGGAAAAACTGCCAGAGGGTTTTATTGCATTATTTTACAACAATAAAGAAAGGTTTTCATATTCAAATAAAATCTGAATATTCAGTTACTTATGGTTGTGACAAGATATCATGGGATTGATAAATTAACTATAATTTACTTTCTTATCAACCTCTGCTAAAAGTTCGTTCAACAAATAATAATTTTTTGTTTACATACAATGTCAATGCTTCTACTAGCAACTTAGAAATACGCTTTAGGTCCAATAGATTGAGTCTCAGTTTTTTATTTTTCATTAATTGCTTATCATTGCATATTATTGTATATTTGTATTGACCGTAGGCAATATAAGGTTCTTATATAGTCTAATAGATCCTCTTAGTGCAAAAGAAAGCTGCTTTGACCTTAAATATTGATGTATTTAGTCACACAGACCTTTTTCATACTCCAGGAGATTTTTCTCACCTTAGAAAATAAGTTCAGTACGAACAATATTGCTATATTTCTAAAATTACGAAATAGTACTAAAAATTCACTATATAATTTTCAAGAAAAATTTACTAACTGAACAAAAGGTTATAATTACTTTCAGGCGCCAAGCGCTTTCTCGGCGTCACTTCGGATTTCAACTGGATTCACCGATTTACAGTATTTTTAGCTCATTCAGCAGAGGGATTTGTGGGGCAAGGAAAAGTCACAGAAAACACCTATGTTTAAAAGAATTAAATAATACACATTTAATGGAGATTGTCATTTAAAAAAAATAAAAATTTAAAATTCTTAAAGCTACTTCATTAAAAAAAAGCAAGTTCACGAGCAGAACCCAAATTCCATAGGCGAAGGCAGGACGTCACAAGTTATCGTCAACAGGCGATTTATACTGTGCGGACTATAGCGCATTACATAATCATGCTGAACCCTACACTACAGGTACTTTAAATTTTAAGTAAGAGTGGTTAAACCCAAATAAAATAAATACAAATATATGCATTATAACTTCGTTCTCTCGTTCTTTCATTCTTCCAGACAATTACATAAAATAATGTCCTATACATATATAAAGGCCCTGAAAAGTTAGCGTCCGATGACCCTTTACCGAAATGCTGCAAAAATGTCCTCAGCAGTGAATTTTTTGATAATGATAATGATCACCGACGGAAGATTCTTCTCTTCTGTTCTCTCCATCTTTCAAAATTCTCGGACGCCAGCTCATATCAATTGTTTCTTCGAGTAAAGTTACATTCTACCTTATCCAGTGGCCATTTGTGGAACTAATTAACGGAATGTTCGATGGAATTCCTTAAAGTACTTAAAAATCCCTTGAGATCTTTGATATCCCTGGCATTTTATTTTATGTTTAAAACTTCCTATAGTGCTTTCCCGTTAGAACTTGTTGACAAAAATAAACTTCAAAACAGAAGAAAAAAGACCGTGTTTAGTTTCAGCAAAATTTAGCACAACAAATTTGATCCATCCTATCGACAGCAATCGGCAATTATTCTATATTACAAGATTAAAATTAAGAATCTAACATAAATTAAACTTTGTTCGGATATACGTACAAGAATTTAACTAGAAAAAAAGAAGCAACTCGAAAAAACTTACTTTACTGCGGCCACGTGGTCGATGGCTTGAAAACCCGCACACGATACCATTTAAAACTCGGAGCAAACACAGGAATTTTCACCGAAGAGCTACGCACTGGCTCGGCTTTTGAAAACTTTAAAATAAACCCTTTAAACCACTTAAAAGGGTCAAGCGAGCTAACGGGTCCGATGTGAACAACAATTCAAACAAGTTTACCTCAGACATCCTGGATGCGCCAAGACCTGTAAATTTCGAGAAAGCTCATCTGAGGCACGTTCACGAAACTTAAAGTCGCAGCCCAACTACCGAGGAAACCGAGGACTAAATAATCACTGAGTAACTAAGAATCAATTTACCGCTAATATCTAAAAAAATGTACAGGTAAAATATAAGTAAAGGCGCAATAGACATACTATCTCAGTGTTAACCTAGATTATAATGTTTCAGGAAACTTTAACGAAATAAGAGCTGCATGAGACTTGAAATATTGCAAAAATTCCTGATTTCAAACATTGGCGGAAACCTGATGAAGTTTTAACTTATCTTAAGCATTTTCGTTCCGCTATGTATGACAACTGGCCTAAAACTGACAACGGGCTCTAAGTTACGAAACATGGTCACAGAAACTACTATCGTGAAAATAATGAACTAAATAGTCACTAATTAAACAGATTTTTCCGTAATAATTCACGTTTTCAACGACGAAATCAATATTAAATTTTTTTTAAGATTAATCAATTTTTTTGCTGGTAAGCTAAAAATATTCGCATAGTAATCGTACGGAGAGAGAAAACGAGAGGCCAGCGAAAACCAGCCCCACCACTCACCACTACTGGGTAGAGTCGAAGCGACCCAATGCGAACGGAACTCATGGATATGGCGCCTAAAGGTATGTGGTAAGTGGAGGGGGTGCTTTTCTTAACGAATCCTAACTACTCAAATGCTGGCTTGCGGAATCTGAAGTCTTTCATTGATCCTAAGAACATTCAATGTCTAATGAATGGTTTCATAGTACATCACCCTGGCTACGCCCTAAGTTTACAAACATACGTAGAGTTACCGAGTTTTACAATTCATGTATTTTGCTGTTCGGTAATGGTTCTCTGCGACCATCGATTTTCATCTTTAAATAACGGCTGATGATTCATCTGATCAGCGATGAGGCGTTTCAGATAATTTAGTTGCGATATCCCATAGTGGCAATAGGGCGTCGCTCGGTGTTCTATCCAAGCTTAACGAGGCCGAGCTCCTGGGATCAAAAATCGTGTCGTCAGACATATTTGCGTAGCATCGGATCTGATTTGGATAAAGATGACTCTGACCATTATCGGCAGCCATGCTGATAGGGCAGTTAACGGCGCAAAGTGGTTCAGATAGTAGAAAAAGGTGATCCAAAGTCGAAATGTTATCCGTATCGCATGAAATTTGTTTTGTAAGTACTTTATGGGGCCTTGATTCTAAATTTGTGGTATATGCCACAACAGTTAAAAAAATTAAAAGTGGCAAATGTAATACGTTGGCCTCATATAAAAGAACCCTATAAATGTCTGAAATTAAATCTATAATATTATTTCAAGTTCCTGATTTTTAACTTTTAATTCATATGTAACTTGTTGTATCAAATTAGGGGACGCGATTATTCACGAAATGATAATAATTTAAGCAAATAAATAATGTACAAAAAATTGTTTGAAATTCCCTCCTGAAATATACACAAACAGAGTTCAGAATTCTATTGATAAAGCCTAGTCCTTTATGGTAGTACAATTGCTGAATGATCTTAAAGTTATCCAGCAAGAAAATTTTGCTACATATTTCTTTATGTTATATTTAATAATTAGTCAAAGTAAATTATTTAACAAAAATGAACATAAGATATTGAATATCTGAATTTCTTAATACTAAAAAGTGTTTAAATAAAAATCCATATTTCGTCTCAAGTAATGATGTATATTAGACGCTGAGAGCAAGTTCTCAAATTTTTGTTACTTTGAAGCCTAAAAAACGAACTAAAATAAAAAAATATTTTGATGATTTTTGTAATTTCATGAACTTCAAAGTGTTTTTAATAGATTGACATTAATTCTACATGAAACAAATCAAATTTGTTTTTTTATTTTTGATCACATTTTCGTACCATCTGAACCACTGTGCGGCAGCGGTTCTCAAACTTCGTCAAAAGTGACTTTTCCGGGTTGTGTCAGAAATCTCGGCCATCCATTCGCGTGAGGGTGACCAATCCCTGTTGATCGAAAAAATAGAGGTATGAGATGATAGGCCTACGGGTTGGTGATAAGTCTTTAACTCCTGTGCATTAGTGACTTTTGCCAAACATTTGGATGTGACGACATACCCCTGGCTGCCTTGGTGTTATTTTTGCATTTCAAAGTTTGACAGATGGAGTTTAGAGTTACATGAAATAAATACATCCACTAATTAGCATTTGTCGCAGATGTTCTTGCTGGCTAGCTGTTTGATTAGTAAGATCTGCCTTACAATCTCGCAGCTCAGCTTCGCCCCGGCCCACATGCTGTTGCCCTCAGCTGTAAATCCAGGGATGCCGCGATGATCCTCGGAAAGCCACAAACGTTTTAATATCTTTAATATATTCTTCATTATTATTTGGGTTTTGGTGCTCTTCACAGTCCTTCAACTCTTCGTTATCAGCCTGTCTGGCATAAGAAACCTTGTCAGCATCAGTGCTACCGCCAACATAGCCGTCCAAGTTATTAGAGGAAAGCTCAAGCCCAAACAAGACACCTACGCGAGAACGCGTTCGGTAGAGAGAACACCTTCGGTGTATAAATTATTAATAAAGAGAAAAGTTATAGGCTCCAGAAGCTACGAGCATGGTTCCTTAAAGCAACCATTGCCGATGCAACTGTATATTGTGTACATCATCCACTCCTGTTTCTTTTATCCTAGATGTTAAGCAAAAATCGGAAATTTACCGACGATAATTGCTAAAACACTGTTCCTTAGCGTGCGGTCTCTAGCAACAGATCACCTTACGTGGCAGACTGCCCGGGATTTTGTTGAGTTGGCTAAGAAATGAAGCTTTTATACCTCCAGGGCAGCCAATTAGGAAAATCCAAGTTGGACTCTGTAGTCTTGGTACTGCCCGCTCAGCTCGAAAAGAAGAGCCGATAATTCGCCTGTTTTACTTCCTCCTTTGCCCTGAAGCTGAAAAGATTTTAGTTCTTCTGATAACCTTCTTTACTTCCCCTCTTAAGTTGTTTCTCTTCCGCACCACATTTTTTGTGAATAATCTCGTTAATCACCTTGTCCATCAGAGTTTTCCTGCACATTATGCGCAGGAATCTCATGAATATCGTGTTAATGTAAACCTTAAAATTTCTAAGTAACTTTTGGACAATTAAAACATGTATAGATGAAACTAGGCAAGAAGGAATACGTTACCAAGAGAAATAAAAAAGAAGTTCCTTCAACACATACGCTTAAATTATCATATTCTTATATTTGCATTTTTTATTTATGGGCGACTTTGCCCCTTCATCCTAAACCGGGCTCTGACTTGGACCCGCCCTGCAACTTTTGCAATTTCTGAGCTGCAATTTCTGGGATGCATTTATCCAGAAAGCGGCTTTGTTGTCTTTAAAAACGCTAATCTAACATAAACAGATCGTTTTTTGCAGATTACTTTTCTTCGTTTCCTGAATTATTTTAAACCAGAAATTGTGCTAAAAATGATTGGAAAAAATATTTTCCACTTTTAAAAGTACACGTGACACGTTATTAATATTTTTTAATAAAAAAGTCTTATCTAATTTATAACCACAGACGATTTTTAGTTTCGTACAAGTTTCGCCTATAAATATTTGTCAAAGAGATACTCTAATGTATTTACATTTTATACACTATTATGTTATCTAGGCTTCTCAATTTGGAGAAAACAGAATACATACCTACCTTTAGTTTAAATGCGAAATATACGAAACATCTGAAAATTCATTACTTCAGTTTTTATAGAAATTCAGCGTTTTTTAGTTTTTCCAAAATTTTGAAAAAATGAGGCTCCCTTGTGCTCTGGTCTTGACCTTCAACATCATTCTTAATTGTGTTGGTAAGAAAATTGTAAATTAATAGAATTTTTTTCTAGTGAGTATATTTAAAACTTCTATTATGTAATCATGAATATAAAATATAATGCGAACTCTGGGACAAGAAATCATTTTCAAGAATGTTAAAATTGATTAAGTCTGAAAGTATTTTTATGAACTTGAATGTAAACAATTATGGATACGTTATATAGGTGGAAGTGACGTCATATATTTATAATTTTCACATTAACAAAAATTACGCATACTTTAAAATTATTGTGCAAACACTAATGCCAAAATCTATGTTGATTTTCCAGTATAATAATGTATGTACATCCAAACAAAATAATCGCGATTTTTCACTTTGCAAGGATTCAATGCTGTTAATCTCGACAATTCATTTTTAACTTTACAAATTCATAAATAATTCTTTTTTCACAGGGATATCATCAGGTATGCCCCCTAAAACAAGAGACTTTCTGGCAAATTTTGAAATGAGTAACGAACATGCGAATCATCAAGGTAACCCTACTACAAATCTAACTTCTGCGAAATCAAAAACAATGTTGAAAATCCTTTCAGATTCAAAAAGTCCTGAAAAACAATGTAAAATTTCTTGGACCGCTTAAATATATCTTGCGATCATTTTTCCAGATATTTAGTATTGGTTTAATGGTTTTTATGGCTGTTTTAAACGAATAAACCCGGCAGTTAAAGGTATTTTTGGCACGGATTGGCTAAAGAGTTTTATATCATTTAATAGGTTATCCTAAGTGAAAATTAAAAATTTTTTCTCATTTAGGATATATTTGCAATACCGTAGACTGCAAATTCCAGTACCCAAAAATAATAAAACTTAAAAAATTTATCAAGCGTGAATTAAATTCAGTAGTCATCCCTATTTAAAAATGCAATACTTCTGTGTCTTTGGTGCATTTTTGGCTAGTTAAAACGTTTTACAAGGTGTATAGAAATGAACTTTGCACATTCTTGACTGACCAGCGGGACGACGTTAACTCCCTTTGCCAGTATGCAAGCCCTTGGATCGTTCGCCTTGGGGTTCCTATAACAAAAAACAGCTTCCCGAGACCCCTAATGGTATCTTGAACATACCAGGGTCCCTGATTTAATAAGATACCTGTGCGTCTCGCAGTTATGCCCCTCCGAAAAAATTGCAGAGGCGACTTTGCTGTGATGCAAGTTAATTTGCGTAATAGCTAGACGGACAGCAGTCATTTATGTTGGATCCCGAACTTCCTTTGCATCGACAGGCTCCCCCTGCCCCTGGCTGGTAACTTTAAGGTTGATCTGTTCAAAGTCGTAAAAGGGCCTGTTGTTGAGAACCCGAAGAGTCCTCATCTGTAACTCAGGAATTTTCACAACTAGGAGATGTTTGATTCCTACAGCAGTGTCCTCTATCTGAGGCCTGTCATGCCTGACGATCCGCTAGGACGCTGTCTTAAGTGAAGAGTTGAATCCCTCCAGACGACGGAGGATCATAGGCGGGTCTACCGATTCACCTGGGAACCACGCTGAAGCCTTAACCATTCTCTGAAGCAATTCATCAAATGGTTTTAATTATAATTTTAATAATCGGTCTCACAGAAATAATAATAGTACTCGTGGGATTTCTCATTGGTGGGAGGTCAAGAGTGGGGTTCCTCAGGATTCCATTCTGGCACCCCTTCTCTTCAATTTGTTAACCTCTGACCTTGAAAGTGACCGACAACATTGCAGATACAACAAATATGCTTACGATTTCAAAATATACTTATCGGGACCGAATTCTTCTCCGAATAGATTACTTATTTTAGTCCAGAAGGATGTACATCGCGTGATCCTCTAAGCCTGGAAAAATGGACTCACTCTTAACCCGGGCAAAACTCAGGCAATTGTTGTAGGATCTACTTCATCTCCGTCGCTGGAAATTCTGGCATCATTTCCGCCACTTTGTATTAACAGTCTCAACGTAGTCTCAAGCTGACGACAGGGCTAAACGATTTTCGTTCCCTAAATACTCTTGTGTCAGAAAATTATTTGCCAGGCAAAAGATCTTTTAGTTTGCTGCACATTCTACAATAGGCTGGGGCGAAAAACCAACATTGTGCATCCAGGAAACGCCTGGGGTGCGGAAAAGTGGCCCAGTCCAATCCGAAACTCAGCGCACTTTGAAATTTTGGAATCGGATAATGTCTTCAGTCTGTTCTTTGAGGGTGAAACCTCGAAATTTCACTAAAAAACACTAAAATTTAAAGTTTTGCAAAAAATGGGCTTAAAATCGATATCGATGCCTTCCAAGGGTGACTTTACGATGAAAAGTCATAAAAAGGTACTTAGAGGTCCGTACCGAGTCGCCAAAGTCACCTAATGCTAATCCTCGTGGAATAATTGTGCGGTCCCTGGATCATGTCTGTCTATAAGCACATGAGCGTCTGTGCCACCTCTACACTGAAGCTGGACACCCCCCCCCTGGTCTCCGGTCTCCTTCTCCCCTCCACTCCCACTCCCACAACCTCTGGTCGAGCGTTGTCGAGACTTGTCAGAACCTGTCAATGGCTCGTACTGTCGGCTCACGACTAATATTCGTTCACTCGCAGGTGCTAGTTGACGTTGTCGTTATAATTTCTTCTTCTCATTGTCTCGTCGTTGGTTCTTTTGGTGGTAAAGATTCTGGTTCTACGTGCATTCCCTTCTTTGGTTTGCATGTCACAGCATATCGAAATTCGCAAAGAGAGACTTTGTGCAGTGCCCTATATTTGGTCCTATATTTTGTTCAGTGAATTTACTTCAACTTCTTACTCGGGGGTTTTTGGGGTTGCTGATTGCAAATATGAAGTCAGAATTTTGAAATTTTCAATTCAGGATGGCGGATTCAAGATTGCGATTTCTAAATTTAGAAAAAAGAGATAAATTAGTTTGAAAATCTCTACTTGGGTGTTTTTGGCGTCGCTTAATACGAATCTGAAGTCAGTATTGCATGCGGGGCTCTACAAGATGGATGAACCCCTCTCCCTAGCTTCTCGTGGGAATTACAATGACAACACCAAACATAGTTGTAGTAAGTGCGGTTCAAAACAACAGAACGCGCAGGGCTCCCGGCAATGGGTCGGCCAACCTCTGGGCTATCAATTATTGTGTGTATAATGCAGCGAGAGCTTCAGCCGATGCGAACCGTAAAACAAAACCAACGGTTGATCATAAGACCAAAAGGCG
>NC_046658.1:143989369-143989608 GCF_010883055.1 Belonocnema kinseyi | reverse complement strand
TTTCTGGCAAATTTTGGAACGAGTAATGAACATGCAAATCATCAAGGTAAGACTACTATAAAAGGGTGGCGACGCTGGCAGTACATCCGCTCAGCGCCGCCATCTATGAACACTCACTGAAAATGATTATAATGAGATGAACAGTAAGTGGACATTTTTTGCTTTTTTGCGCTTTGATGATAAATATTACTTTTCCTAAAAAAACTACTTCTAAGTGTTACACTGAAGCTGGACACCCC
>NC_046658.1:143983076-143989359 GCF_010883055.1 Belonocnema kinseyi | reverse complement strand
CCCCGGTCTCCGGTCTCCTTCTCCCCTCCACTCCCAATCCCACAACCTCTGGTCGAGCGTTGTCGAGACTTGTCAGAACCTGTCAATGGCTCGTACTGTCGGCTCACGACTAATGTTCGTTCACTCGCAGGTGCTAGTTGACGTTGTCGTTATAGTTTCTTCTTCTCATTGTCTCGTCGTTGGTTCTTTTGGTGGTAAAGATTCTGGTTCTACCTGCATTCCCTTCTTTGGTTTGCATGTCACAGCATATCGAAATTCGCAAAGAGAGACTTTGTTCAGTGCCCTATATTTGGTCCTCCAAAAGATTTTGGTCCGAACTTCTATCCAACGGTCTCAGAGCAGCGCATTAAGGAATGTCTCATAAATCTTCATAAAAAATACACTACGTTGAAAAATTCATTGAAGAGTAAAATAACTTCTCAAAGTAATAAGGATGAGAAAATCGCCGCCTTTGAAGAGTACTGCTCTGAATTATTTAACATAACCGCTTGTAAGTGCGTTCACTTGTCTAGGTGCTCCTGTCCCAAAGAAAAGAAAGTTACAGCCGTAGAGCATGCCTTCTATCTTGACCAAAGAGGTAAAAGACTCATGGGAATCGCCCGCGTAGATGTCTCTGAAACAAAAAGAATACATAAGAAAGCAGAACGTAATGCAAAAAAAGCAGACTTGAACGGGGAGAGGGTGGGGAAAGCGTTCCTACTGCATCGGCCTCCACATCTTTCTCTACGATTGATATGGATATAGATTAAGATTCCTTCTTTGAGGAAGGTGAAGGTAATAATCCTCCTCCTGAAATTAAGGTAAATGTTGGTGCTTCCACCGATGATGACGATTTTCACGACATACCGCGCAAACTTGTGCAGAGAAAATCATCGCAGGCCAGACTTGACTTATCTGAAGCAGCAGTAGTTGCTCAAAGATATGGTATAAGTGAAGGGGCGGCGGGGAGGAACACATATCTTTGGTGGCCGAACCAGGTTCTAAATACGTAGGCCATGTCACACCATCGAGCCATGCCCAAGATGAGTGTGATTCTATTTATAATTACGTAACAACAGAACTGAATGGAGGCTTCAATGGAGTGGTAGTCGTGGGCTGTGACGGTACAAATACGAATACGGGCTGGAAGGGAGGAATTATTCGTCTACTAGAGGAACGACTTGATCGTCTCTTGCAATGGGTTGTCTGTCTATTACATTCTAATTAGCTACCATTCAGAAGTGTTTTCGTATGCCATACGGTTCGGAGCGTGCTCTCCTGCGCTGGCCTCCCGGAAGATAGGGCCCATCAACATGGCTCGCTGACTAACAACTTCAAATAGAATTCTGAGATTATACATATTAACAAAAAGACCCACAAACAAACTGCAAGCATTAGTTAAATACTTACTCACAGTATACGTACCTCAGTGGCTCCACATCAGACGGGATAAGTCTATCGCTGATGTGAGTCGGCACCTCTTCCAAGCAATAAAAGTGTCAAGGCTTCTTCCTCTGAAGTAGCGAAATGTGGTAAACACTTCCATTCAGACAAACAGCTTCTCTGCCATGCCAGAAAATATACTTCTTTGAATGGTTACCGACCCTAGGCTTACCGTTTGCCAAGACAGATGTTTCACTTACCGTACCTCCTGTTTTAATTCCTATAACAGAGGATGAACTTACCGCTAAGCTATCTATGGTCGATGGCTTGGTACCAGACTTGGACTTTACATCTTTCCCTGGTCACACAGTAGCGATGGAAAGAACTGTTAGACTGGTAACAGAGTTGTCCAGACAAGGCATCGGTCCCGAGGCTCGGGGTCGACGGATACGCGCCACACTTCTTTCTCGAAAGACTGTCAACTTATTTGACACTAAGAAAGACTTTGTGGGTGTAATTAATGACTCTGAGACTTAAATAAGCACGTACTACATATGGTTGTTTGGTTGGGTAGGGCGTGGGTGGAGCCCGATGTGCAGCCACCTCCACATGGTGGGCTCTGAAGGTACGGACTTCTAAGTACCCTGTGATGACTTTTCATCGTAAAGTCACCTTTGGAAGGCATCAGTATCGATTTTAAGCCCATTTTTGAAAAACCTTAAATTTTAGTGTTTTTTAGTGAAATTTCGAGATTTCACCCTCAAAGAACAGACTGAAGATATTATCCGATTTCAAAATTTCAAAATGAGCTGAGTTTCGGATTGGACTGGAACACTTTTCCGCACCCAGGCGTTTCCTAGACGCACAATTTTGGTTTTTCGCCCCAGCCTATTCTACAACACATTGTGTACAGAGTCAAGAGAGTTCAATCATAATTTATACCTTAACAATAACCATATTTCGATCTAATTTAAGATGCAGCCATTCATTAAACGTGAGTTACAAGACTATATCAGATATCAAATTTAATTTATCAAAAAAACAAATGAAATTTGATAAAAAGCCTATTGTTCTAGAAGAGGAAATACCTGCAGCTAAAGACACAATCTTAATTTCTAAATGAGAGGCCGAAATACATACGGGAAGTAAGGATGTTTGGACAGACAATTTAAGATAACCGTCTGTGTCAACAGACGTTTACAGTATTATATTTTTATATTTGTATTTTCTATTTATGGGCGACTTCGACAACTTTTTCCCAAACAGGGCTACGCTGTAGCTGTACTACGCTGTACTGCGACTAAAACTTAATGCTTTCACCTTCTAATATCTTTTAAAAAGCTCAAAAATCCCCGTATTTCAAACATGATTTGAAGAAAATATTCTGTGTGCTACGGTAGAATAGAATTCTTTTGTGTCTTTCTACTTGTTCTGCAAACATCGGCGTCGACAAAAAAACGCCTGCCGTCCTTCCCAGGTGCACAATATACTATTCTTTTTGAAAATAAACTTGGATACCAGGTCCCAATACAAACTATCAAGCGATATTTACGTGTTTTAGCAAACACAAGGTCTTCTACGACTTAAGGATTGTTTGATCGGGGAAGCCAGAAGAAAAGTCGAGCTTTTGGAAATATTAATTTGTTTTCAATTTCTTGGATTTAACATTCGCACAAAGCGTGAGATATACAAATGATGTCAAAATAATAATTAGGGAGAAATTAGTGACAACATTTTGAGTGAACGCCCTTTTTGTTTCTTTGGTTGAAAGTTTATCTATTTTGTGGAAAACCCGTTTTGGTTTTGGTGGGAAATAATTTTTTGATAAAAATTGAACTAAATTATTTTGGTTGAAAGTTCCTCGCTTTTAGTTCAACATTAAACTAGTTCGTTGGTTTTTTCCAATTTTAAACTCTACATGACATAGTATTATTATCATTGAATTAAAAGGTCGTAGCTAACATATGTCCGAGATAATTCAACGTATTTACCTTTAATACATAATTATATTATCTGGGCTTCTCGGTTTAAAAAAATATGAATACGCATCTAAGTTTAGTGTAAACACGAAACTCAAAAAGCATATTATAATTTATTATTTATGCTTTTATCAAAATTCAATGTTCACAAGTTTTTCCGCTTTGTGAAGGTTTATTGTTGCAAATAATACATTGTTAGCTTGACAAATTTGTTAATCATTCTTCTTTCTTTCACAGGAATATCATCAGGTATGCCCTCCAAAACTATAGACATTTTGGCAAATTTTGAAATGAGTAACGAACATGCGAGTCACCAAGGTAACCTTACTGCAAATCGAAATTCTTCAAAATTAAAATTTTTTTAATCTGGATATATTTAAAATATAGTAAAACGCAAATGCCAGTACTCAAGAATGATAATACTACATACGTGTCAGACGCAAATCAAACTAAGAACTCATCGCTGTTTAAAACTTTAACAATTCTGTGTCTTCGGCGCAGTTTTTCCCCAGATAAAACGTTTTACAAGGTGTATGTAAATTAACTTAGCAATGCCTGAAAAGAGTATGAAGTCATAAGCACCAGAACAGACAGAAAAATAAGAGCACGCCTTCTAGGAATCCTATCCTGAATGCTCATTTGCTCATTAAATAATCTTCTTCTTTGATTGTTCTGATGTGGAGTAGTTTACTCGTAATGAAAACCCGCTGTTTTAATGCATGTGTTAAGGAAAACAAATATAACCCTCTGTTTCTTGTTGCAGAAATCAATACACAGATTGATAATTTACATAATGATGACCATATTTCTGATGGTCCTCGTGGCGAACGTGACGCTTCTTCTGACAGAAATCATTCGCCTGACATGCCTACTCTTCCTGCCAGGTTGAGATCTCCTCCTGGCCGGTTCATGTTTCCGCCTACCAGGATCCCCTCTCCTGATGGACTTGGTTGCGGACTCGAGCAACTTAGATTCATTCGGCTTATACCCTATATGAATCACCGCCGGATATTCAAACTGGAAAGATACACGTTTCCTGTCCACAAAGAAATTAAAGTACTCTTAGAAACTAACAAATTTATGCCGATTCCAAACCAAGAACAAATTGTGATGTCAACATTAGAGGGTGACGTTTTTGCAATATTAGAGACGTGTAATGTTCTTGCTGGATTATATTATGGTAATGGTCGTAGACGATCCAAAATAAATATGGCAACTGGCACGGTTACAAAATTGACTTCAGATGAAATCAGGGAAACTTCAGTAGGTATCAATCGCTCCATTTTTGCGCATTATATAGTAGAGCGTGTAAACCACTGATACTTCAGGATTCCACACAATGTATTTTTAAATAATAAAAAAAAAGTCACTTTAAAGTCCCCTCGGAGCCTCTAAATAATAGTTACGCAACCGCATATCGCAAATTAGATTACTTTCTTTCTAGGGAGCAGGTGTAAGAAATGTTGTCTTCACAGGAACAAATTACGACAGGAAAAAGTTGAAAAAGCGAGAAAAATTTTTGTTTGTAAAACTCGATTCGACGAGGGACACTTTCGTGAGAAGCGCCCATATACTTTTTTTTGTGTATAGCAATGGATATTGCAAATCATAATCGCATCTGACTGCATAAGCTTTTTAAATACATTAAGCGCATTTTATCATAATAAGAAATAATTTTTTTATTAACAATATTGCTATATTCTCAAAATTATTCCAAATTTTCTTTTACAATTATTAAACACGAGCTTGCCCATATTTTAATTCATGTGGATGAAAAATATTTTTAAATTCTTCTTCACTCTGCTTCACGTAAAGAGATAGCTGGTTAACGGGAGATGCACGTCCGCGAACTGACAAACTTTAACTTTACTTTCGCTCAACAGGCATAGAAGTTACATTTTCATACATAGTATAAGAGCTCCAATTCTTGGCACCCCCCAATTGTTGGCACCCTTCTCTGATTTCCTAGATAACAAATTTTTTTAGCATTTTTGTTTCAAATAATCTAATTCTGATATCGTTTCTACATACAATGCATATGTTAATTATTCAATGCAATGAAGTATATCGCCAGTGCTTGGGCGAGTGAACCCGTAAATTATATTGCTGTGAAAAAAGCATTTCTTATCATAACGTCATGACAAAAAGCAGTAAGCACTGTAAAAAAATACATATGGGTAAGCGCTATGAAAAAACACGTCTGGTATAAATACAATGGAAAAACTCGCATCATTGAATGGCCGTGATAAGAAACATATTTTAGTAAACACTGCGAAAAGAAACCTTTTTTAAGAAACGCCGTGAGAAAAAAGTTTGCTCGTGAAAACGCCATGAATTTTTTTTCGTGAAAACGCCGTGAAAAGAAACCTTATTCATGAAAATACCATGATATGTAACTTCTTATATAATTTAACATTAAATTCTTGTATTTTTTAGATAAATTCATTGTTGCACATATTTTTCTGTTCAGTGAATTTACTTCAACTTCTTACTCGGGGGTTTTTGGGGTTGCTGATTGCAAATATGAAGTCAGAATTTTGAAATTTTCAATTCAGGATGGCAGATTCAAGATTGCGATTTCTAAATTTAGAAAAAAGAGATAAATAAGTTTGAAAATCTCTACTTGGGGGTTTTTGGCGTCGCTTAATACGAATCTGAAGTCAGAATTGGGAAATATTCAAAGTCAGGATAGAGGCTCCCTGTACCAAGGGTTTCTACTGAATATGGTTACAAAAATAAATAGGCAGTCTCGTGGGAATTACAATGACAACACCAAACATAGTTGTAGTAAGTGCGGTTCAAAACAACAGAACGCGCAGGGCTCCCGGCAATGGGTCGGTCAACCTCTGGGCTATCAATTATTGTGTGTATAATGCAGCGAGAGCTTCAGCCGATGCGAACCGTAAAACAAAACCAACGGTTGATCATAAGACCAAAAGGCG
>NC_046658.1:143979148-143982976 GCF_010883055.1 Belonocnema kinseyi | reverse complement strand
CCCCAAAAACGTATAGAAATGTGTATTTTGTCTGGTGGACAAGACCTTTTTTTCGTGTGCCTGTGTATGTGGGTAAAACGACAGACAATTTAAGAAAATTTGAGTCTAATTTACAAAGAAAACCTTAACTTCAAATAATTTAAGAAGTTCTTCGTAAAAATAAACAACGACTTATCACAAAGAACCTAATTTAGCAGCTTTTAAATCGACCTTTAGTAGGACGCTTTTAAGAGTGTTTCAACCTTGATGAGGAATTCTTAAAATCAATTATTATTATTATATAATTATAATTATAATTAGCATAATTAAAAAAACATTTCTGTGTTGAAATGTTGTCACAGGCTTATACTACCTAACATGTCGAAGGCATTTTTGGTTAAGGATCGAACCCCGCACCTCTAAGGTGAAGTCCGAGTGTCTAACCAACTGATCACACCATTAAGCCATTTCTTTTTTGCGGTTGGCAAACCCCAGGTTGCTGATCAATCTTTCTAGCAGTCGCCCCAAGTGAAGATTCTTACGAAGTCGTCATGTGAGGTTCCCCGCTTGAGTGTACTGATAACTCAGGTCTTTTGTTTCTGGCGTCCTTCACTCTGCTGACACTCTTTTTATTAACTATTTGCCTATATATTTTTCTGTTCTTGCATACTTCTCTAGCTTATGTCACGTCCATGCATTCTTGAATGCAAGCTCTGGGGCTTCTTATTTATCTTCTAACTAGGTCTCATTCACACATTCCAACCATTCTTTCCGCGGTCTGCATCTGGGCGCGCTGCCATTTTCTTTACCTTGATACACTTGATTTGTTAGTCATTTACTTAGCATTCTCTGAACATGACCGAACCAAATTCACCGACTTTTTTCCAATGTTTCAACTAGTGCCTCTTCCGCACCACATTCTTTGAGAATAATCTTGTTGCTCACTTTGTCCATCAGAGTTTTCCTGCATATTATGCGCAACAATATCATGTCGATTGCGTTAATTTTACTCTGATCTTTTTCTAATTCACTTTTTTATAATTGAAGCCTGCATATATGAAACTGGACAGGAAGGAAATTCGTTACCAAGATAAATAAAAAAGAAGTTTCTTCAACAAAACCGTAAAACATACGGGTTTTTAAGCACGTGAAGTACGCTACACGTTGTCGCTTATTTCACAGGAAGAAAACTGCACAAAATAATTTACAAATTAGCAGCCGTCTACGTCAACTGAGTTTAAATTATTATATTTTTTTATTTGTATTTTTTATTATGGGCAGCTTCGCCCCTTCATTCCAAACAGGGCTCTGCCCTGGAGCCATAGTGTGACTAAAACTTAATGCGTTTCACTTTTACTATTGTTCCACAAAACTGAAAAATCAGCGTATTTCGAACATACTGTAAAAAATATCATGTGCGCTACAGTCGAATGGAATTTTTTGTCTCGCGCGTTTCTGCAGAATATATCTGCGTACTCGTGACGCCTTCGGCGTTTTTCGCCTTACAACTCGTTCTGCAAACATCATCCTCGTCAAAAAAAGCTGGCTTCCCTTTCCGGCTGTGCAATATACAATACTGCTGGAAAACAAACTTGGAAAAAAATTTGTCATCTTACCGAAGAAAAGTTTATGAAAATGAGTAAGATGGGCAATGTGGAAAAATGAATCAATGAACAGGAGAGCCATCCATTTTCCTGACTATCGGAGTTGTAAGGGGCTTTTGAGATATTCACAAAACTTTGCTGATTTGAAAAAAATGACAAATACGATTTGGCTTTTGGAGATATTAATTTTTTTAATAGCCGCGCGGATAGAAAATAATAATCTGCTAGTTCAAAGAAGAGATTTCCAAACACGCTGGAAAACATGCAGTTTGTTTTTATATGTTAAAGAAATAAATACAATCTTCTGTTTCTCGTGTTAGATCGAGGTCTTCTCCTGGCAGGTGCATGTTTCCGCCTGCCAGGATTCTTTCTCCAGGTGGACTAGAATGTGGATTTAAATAACTCAGATTTGTTTGACTTATTCCCTATAAAAATCATGGGCGGATATTCTAACTTTGAAAAAACACTGTTCCTGTCGATAAACTAAATAAATTACTTGCAGACCGTAACATTTTCACGCCCTTTCCAATTCAAGAACAATTAGTAATATTAGCATTCGATAATGACGTTTTTGCAGTTTTGGAGACTGTCCACATTCGTCTTCGAATATATGATGGTAGCGGTCATGGAGGTCAAAATTAAACATGGAAAACAAAGAAATTTTACTATTTTCACCATATGAAGCCAGTAAGCTTTTCGTGGACTACGTC
This sequence comes from Belonocnema kinseyi, assembly GCF_010883055.1. Lineage (NCBI taxonomy): Eukaryota > Metazoa > Arthropoda > Insecta > Hymenoptera > Cynipidae > Belonocnema > Belonocnema kinseyi. Next base: position 143,980,683 of record NC_046658.1, on the reverse strand, counting down.
CACACAATATAATGCATTTTAGAATAGAGCCCCCAAACTACTGATAAACTAAATTCCTACACAATAGTTGGTTGCAATAAAAATGTATGAAACTAAATTTAATATTTGTTTACTATACAAATGTATCAAAATGCCACTTTACATTACTTTACAATACTGCAAAAAGAAATTTCAAGAAATGTTTCTTTAGAAACTGCAAATTTAGGTGGCATATTTTGATATTTGCCGAAATAGACTCTATAAACGTATGACCTCGAACAGACAGGAGTTAGTTTATAGTTTGTCATAGAGATAATCTCATGTATTTACTTTTTATACATAATTATATTATCTGGGCTTCTACGTTTGAAAAAAATATGAATACATATCTCAGGTTAATTTAAACACGAAACACACGAAACATCTGATAATTCATTATTAAAGATTTTATCAAAATTCAGCGTTCATCAGTTTTTCCTGAATTAAAAAATGAGGATTCCTTGTGCTTTGGTCTTAACCTTCAACGTCATTCTTGATTTTGTTGGTAAGAAAATTATAAATTTATATTTTTTTTAATAAGTATATTTGCAACTTCTATTATGCAATCGTGAATGTAAAATTCTATGTGAACCCTGCGACATTTAACAATTATCGTTATTATTGTATACTCGAATATAATAGTTTTATACATCCGAGCATTGACGCCCCGCCGCAAGTAGTAGTCCAAAGAGCTGCGCGGGGTGAGCGGCGGTCGCTCAGGCGTGAACAAACAAAAGCGTTATCATACGAAACGGCCCTTTATCTGGGTAATTTTCCACCAAGGTCAGCCCCAAAATCGGCCCAGTATCAGCGTTTTACTGTATATCAATTAAAACTTTACACAACAGCATATTCAATTTTAATCGCTCTTTGCCGAATTTTTAAGTCTCGACCGCAAAATATGAAATTTTCTCTTTAAAACACAAAAGTTTGGAGTTTTTCCACTTTTTCAGAACAAACTATCTCTTAGGGAGAAAAACAACAAAATTCGGGATTTACAGGGTATGCGCCAGTTCCCTGTAAAATGCAGTTCATTTTTCCTCCAAAAACAAAGATTTCGTATTTTATTGCCCTTTTTAAGCATATTAAAATAGATTTAGTCTGAAAATATTTTTTATCAACTTTGAAGTAGTTAATTATGAATACGTTATATCAGTGAAAGTGACGTAACATATTTACAAGTATTACGATAAAAAAAATAACGTATACATTAAAATTAGTTGGCAAATAACAATGCCAAAATCTCTGTGGATCTTTGAATACAATAATTTACACCCAAATAAGATAATTGCGATATTTTATTTTGCGAAAATTCATTGCTGTGAGTCTCGATAATACATTGTTAGCATCACAAATTCATAAATTATTCTTTTTTTCACAGGAATATCAACATGTATGCCCACTAAAACAAGAGACTTTCTGGCAAATTTTGGAACGAGTAATGAACATGCAAATCATCAAGGTAAGACTACTATAAAAGGGTGGCGACGCTGGCAGTACATCCGCTCAGCGCCGCC
>NC_046658.1:143942378-143979048 GCF_010883055.1 Belonocnema kinseyi | reverse complement strand
TTTCTGGCAAATTTTGGAACGAGTAATGAACATGCAAATCATCAAGGTAAGACTACTATAAAAGGGTGGCGACGCTGGCAGTACATCCGCTCAGCGCCGCCACCTATGAACACTCACTGAAAATGATTATAATGAGATGAACAATAAGTGGACATTTTTTGTTTTTTTTGCGCTTTGATGATAAATATTACTTTTCCTAAAAAAAACTACTTCTAAGTGTTACACCTCTAACCGTCAAGATTCGTCGCAAATATGACTCAGAGCTCTAAAGTGATTACCTAAGACTTAAAAATTTGTCTCCCATTATAATTTTCCGCAAAAACTACCCTTCCACGTGAAGGGATACAGCAGAACGTATATACGTATGGAAGAAACATAAAAAATAATACAACTTGAAAAACACTTGTACTTTAAATTTTTTGCTACTTTTTCTCGCCGATGATTTATAATATATTCCCCAAAAGCTACCCCTAAGAAGTACATACCAACTCTGTTTAAACAAAAATGTTTCAAAAGATGGCAAACCACCTTGAACAATATAAAAATTTAAAAAACATGCAAATATAAATCATTAATGCATAAGAAATAAAATAGGAAAAAATAAGAAATAAAATAATAACATAAGTAAAAATTCGCATCCGAGTTAAAAAAACTCAGTACTACCATTTTTTGGGGCAAAAAATCGGGCCTCTTCTATGCGAGACGCAGTATAATGTAGAAATTCGAATGGAAATAGCAAAAATAATCCAGAACTTAGAATTAGAGTAAAAAAGATGCTATTTTAAAATTTTTCTGCTATATCTTCAGAGATTGTACCTTACTGACAGTAGATCAACCCTCCAAACCATGAAGGCAGAAAATCTACACAATACCGATAAAGTTAATAATCTTCAATAACAGAAAATGCTTAACGTCTTAATAAGACTAGATGGAAAATAATATTTTTCAAATTAAAATTATTTTTTGAAAAAAAGATCCTACTCCATCTTCACTCCATTGGGAGTGTACACTTCATACACTCCATTCACTCCCAATAGAGTGAAGATGGAGTAGAATGTTTTTTTCAAGAAATAATTTTAATTTAAAAAAAAAGATGCGAAATTCCATTTTCATAGAGCAAAAAGAGCGTCAATCTCACATTCAAGTAGCAGAATAATCTAGACCTTTGAATGCGGGCAGAAAAAAAATCGGGAATCTATTATCTGAATTGCTGAATAATATGGAGCTCTCAGGGTTTGAATTCCGTCTCAACTCGATTATAATAATTAACAATGGTATAATTATTTAAATAAATAATTGCAGCTAAATTTAGAATATAAAAAATTCTGACCAGTAATGATATACATACAAACAATGAAAAATACGAGGTGTGTTCAAAAAGTAAGGTGACTTCAATTTTCGCGGGCTACGTACATTCAAGTTTTAAATTTTTTGTTTTATTTTGTTGGTGCACTCGTCACGATCATATGTTCACAGTCTTAACTATATAGCTCGTGTTGTTTTTCTGGCAGAGGCGTAAAAGGTTAGAAAGGTTTGGTGTGCTCGGCGATTTTCTTCTTTCGAAAAAAATGGAGCAAAGATTTTCCATTAAATTTCGTGTGAAAAATGGAATCCAGTACTCTAAACCCCTTGAAATGTTGACAGTTGCATACGGTGAGTCTACTCTGAGTAAAAAAAATGTGTACAAGTGGTACAAGCTGTTCCAAGAAGGCCGAGAGGGTGTCGGAGACGAACCTCGCCCTGGACGTCCCAGCGCGTCAACAACAGATGAAAACGTTCAAGCAGTGGAAAAAAGGGTGTTGAAATATCGCCGAATTACCATCAGAGAAGTTGCTGAAGATGTTGGCATATCGGTTTACTCATGCCATGCTATCTTTTCGGACGTTTTGGGCATGAGATGTCTGTCAGCGAAATTTGTTCCAAAACTGCTTAATTTTTATCAAAAGATCCATCTTATGAACATCGCTCAGGAGATGTTGAATGAAGTCAATAATGGTCCTGATTTTCTCAAAAGGGTAATAACTGGAAATGAATCGTGGGTATATGGTTATGACGTCGAAACTAAAGCCCAATCATCTCAGTGGAAGCATCATGAGTCTCCAAGACCGAAAAAATCACATCAAGTTCGGTCAAGTGTGAAGGTTTTGCTCACTGTGTTCTTTGATTACCGTGGCGTAGTGCATCAGGAATTCTTACCACAAGGTCGTACAGTCAATAAGGAGTATTACCTACAAGTTATGCGCCGTTTGCGAGAGGCGATACGCAAAAAACGTCCGGAACTTTGGAAAAACAATTCGTGGCTTTTGCATCACGATAATGCACCTGCTCATTCATCGTTGCTTGTGAAAGATTTTCTGAGCAAAAACAGCACCACAGTCATTCCTCAGCCTCCATATTCACCGGATTTAGCCCCCAGTGACTTTTTTCTTTTCCCAAAACTGAAGAGACCCATAGAAGGGCATCGATTTTCAACGATTGAGGAGATAAAAACTGCATCGCTGAAAGAACTCAAGTCTATACCACAAAATGATTATCAGAAGTGCTTCGATTATTGGAAAAAGCATTGGCACAAGTGTATTATATCTGAGGGGGAAAACTTTGAAGGAGACAACAGAAATATTAAGAAATAAATTAATATTTTTTGAGAAAACCATAAAGTCACCTTATTTTGTAAACACACCTCGTATTGTCCAGGGCACTTAAAAATCTTTAGATTGTATAATTATTTCTCAATTTAATGGAGTCCAACTAATACGTAAATAATACTGACATTGTAAATTATAGAAGACGTACATTTCCAATAAAAAGTTAGTCAATCTAAAGGTCTGAATCATCTTAATATTACTTTAACTTGTTTCCATATTTTCAGGAAATTTTCATTTAGGCAAGGTTAAAACAGTGTTCTCTTAATATTATTTATTTTCAAAGCATTATATACAATTATACATAAGTTTAGCTATACATACATTGACACTGAAGGGTAGTTTTCCAGTAAATTATTGTTTTAGCACGAATTTAGTTCAGTATGCGTGGTTTTTATACTAGGGCTATTGAGAAGGTATGGCAGGTTGATGAAAAGTGACAAAACGTAAAATCTTATCTGATATAGCAATAATTTTTGATCCTCTCGGTCTTCTCGAACCAATAATATTATTGCCAAAAAAATTTTGCAAGATATCTGGCAATAAAAGACTGATTAGGATGAATCAGTAACCAGCCACATTCATTACATTTGGAAGAAATTTTGAAGTCAACTAAATTCTATTGGAAATATCACATTCGATCGTCAAATTATAATTGGAGATTCTCAGAAAATCGAACTGCAAGGCTTCTGTGACGCTAGCCAAGTCGGATACGGAGCTTGTATATACTTGAGATCGGTAGATCTTACAGGCAAATATAGTATTGTGTTACTGTGCTTAAAATCACACATCGTGCCATGAAAAAAGAGAACTGTACAACGCTTTGAATTGAGTGCTATAAAACTGCTTCCTCAATTACACTATCAAGTAGCAAACGCGATAAATTTAAATGTCAATGAGACTTACCTTATTTGAAAAATACGATGTGGTTGGAAGGCTCTTCCTGGCTTCAATACGATAAAGACGCATGGCCTGATTCGAACATACCGGGTATGAGAAATTTACCAGAAAGAAGAAAAGCTCAAGACTTCTTTATTAATGTGCATAAAAACATATTTTAAGTTTTTTTTAATTACTATTTTTCCTTTTTGAAACTGCTTTGGTCAAAGTCAAGTACGAGCTTTCATACATAAATACGTTACGTGTTTTCGAGCGAGACCACGCCTGGTAGATTGGAAGTTGGGTAATTTGCCAAGCATTTGTATACGTGAAATCCAAGTTTTTAATCACGTTGGAGTAGAATATTGTGGACCGTTTCACATAAAGGAAAAACGATACAGAAATAAAGCATTTATAAAATGTTACTGTTCTATTTTCATATGCATGGTGACTTAAGCGATTCATGTAGAGATTGTTAAAGATATGACTGCTGACGCGTTCCTTAGAGCTTTAAGACGTGTTGTTGCTAGACCAGGTATACCAGAAACGATACATTTCGATAACGGCATGAATTTTCAAGGTGAAAAAAACTCTGAAAGAATTGTACGATCCAATTCAAAGCAAAACGTTGAAAAAAAAAGTACACGACTTTACAAGCGTCAATAAAATAAAATGGAATTTTATTCCACCAAACGCTCCTAATTTCGGTGGTGTGTGAAAAGCTGCATTTAAGCAGTTCAAGCACTACTTCAAACGCGTAGCATACGATAAGCGTTTTACCTTCGTTGAATTTTCAATGTCGCTCATGAGGTAGAGGCAATATTAACTTCCCGGCCACTGACACCAGTATCGGATAATCCAAACGACTTTGCTGCCCTTACACCAGGGGATTTTCTGATTGTTACTTCCATGAAAAGCATGCCAGAATGCGATTAAAAGAAGGTACCTTCAAATCGTTTAAATGCGTGGGAAAACATTTCCAAAATCAAACAATCATTTTGGACACGATGGCAAAAGGAATATTAACCAATTCTAATGTTCACGCTAATAAGAAAGGTACCGATTCAGGGTTGAAAGTAGGTATGACGGTATTAATCAAAGAAGACAATGTGCCTACTATGGAGTGGCATATCGGCAGATTCGCGGAGACTGAAACATAAGATGACGGTATTACAAGAACGGTCATCGTTAACACAAAACGGCATGAAAAAAAGACCTGCTACGAAAATGGCTGTATTAGCCGTAGAAAATAAGAATAATGTGACACAAATTATATCTCATACTTCATAGCGTATCAATGTCATTATTTTCTTTAATTTATATGCGTTTGAAAATTATAAAGGTATAACGTGTGAACAAGGAATGTTGATTGTAATAAGTATAAGTTGATCGCTACACTCTCAACGGTGGGAGAATGTTTAAGAACGAATTTGTGTCAGTATAAGTGGTTGTTATACTAAGGATATTGTGAAGGTATGGCAGGTGTCCAATTATAAATAACTGTAAAACTACGAATATTCTCTACTCATTGCATATAATTCTTGGAATTTACGATCAGGTGCAAGGGCATGTTCTCGCCGACTTGTGGGTTTAGACTTCGACAAGGAAAAAAGGGAAGATAAAGGCAGTAGGGCATCGAGGCTCACCCGATACGCACGTTGTTCTGCTTGATAAATAAATTTACTGATATACAAGTTTCATATGTCTATCACCTCATTACTGAACAAAATTTTCCAAAATCAAAATAATTATTCTCGCGAAAGTAAAATTAACGAGAAATAGCTAACAAGTAAAAAAATTATTAAAGGGGTAAATTTCAAAGACTTATTTAATAAATTTGTGGCTTTCAATCAAAATGTTTTTTTATCAGAAAGGGTAGGTATGTATGTCTTAGAGGTCGTTTTTTCAGGCACGTATTATACGTAATCGGACAGTCAGAAAAAGAGCAAAAAATATCCGCTAACAGTTTTTTCTGGATATTATTATTTGTTATGCATTTTATATAAATATATGTTAGTTTCCCTGAAGACATTCACGCGGAAGGGTAGTTGCTTAGGAAAATCATAATGAGGGGGAAATTCTCAAGTGTCAAGTACTCAATTTGAAGGCCTGAATCCTCTTACAATTGTTCAAGGTGCTTTCCCAACTTTTAAAACTAACATTGTTTTCTGAATTGTATTATTTTTTAATCTTTTTTCGTACATATATATGTTTCGGTGCTCACGTTCACGTGAAAGGTAGCTCTTTGGGAAAACTATAATATGGGGAAAATCTTCTAGTGTCATGTAATTAATTTGGAGTTCCAAAGCATTTTAACATTGTTCAAGGTGGTTTTTCAACTTTTAAAACGTTTTTTATCACGAGGAGTTCATTTGTACGTCTTAGGAGTCCTTTTGAGGAACGTATTATATTTCATGGAGGATAAGAAAAAAGCAACTAACAGTGTTTTCTAAGATGTATTATTGTTTATGCTTTTTTAATACATATATATTTTCTGCTACATAAGTTTACGTGGAAGAGTAGTTTTTCGAAAAAATTATAATGAGAGGAAAATTGTTTAGTCTCAAGTAATTAAGTTGGAGCTTTAAATCATGTTTACATTGCTGAAGGTCGTTTTTCCCGTTTTAAAACGTTTTTGATCAGGATTGTTAAGTGTCCAAGACTTAGGGCCAGTTTTTTGAGAAACGTAATATATGTTATCAGAGAGAAAAAAAAAGAAAAAAAATCTCCAATAATCATTCACCTCATTATAATCATTTTTAGTGTTATCGAAAAATAGTGTCATCGAAAAATAAAATTCATCAATGTTTTTTTAATTTGCTAGACCACTCGAAAACTCTGATACTCAAGGAATTTATTTAACTCAGATTCATGTGCCTTCAAAGCGTTTATTAGCCTCCTGATCAGTGATTATACACATTTTGTCGGTTGGAGAAATAATAGCACGACGCATTCTAGGAATTATATCCTTTATGTTTATTTTCTGATTAAAGCATCTTCTACTTTCATTGTGCAGACGTGAAAGAGCTTATTCACAGAAAAAAGTCACTGTTTTTATGCATCTATTAATGAAAACAAATATAACCCTCTGTTCCTTGTTGCAGAAATGAATACACAGCTCGACAATTTACATGACGATGACCATATTTCTGGTGGTCCTGGTGGCGAACCTGGCTCTTCTTCTGACAGAAATCATTTGCCTGACATGTCTACTCTTCGTGCCAGGTCGAGATCTCCTCCTGGCCGGTTTAGGTTTCCGCCTACTATGATCCCGTCTCCTGATGGACTTGGTTGTGGACTTGAGCAACTTAGATTCATTCGGCTTATACCCTATATGAATCACTACCGGATATTCAAACTTGAAAGATACATGTTTCCTGTCCACAATGAAATTAAATTACTTTCAAGACATAAAAGATATATGCCGATTCCAAACCAAGAACAAGTTGTGATGTCAACATTGGAGGGTGACGTTTTTGCGATATTGGAGACGTGTAATGTTCTTGCTGGAATATATTATGGTGGTAATCGTAGACGATCCAAAATAAACATGGCAACTGGCACGGTTATACAACTGACTCCAGATGAAATCAGGGAAGTTCCAGTAGGCATTCTTCGCCCAGTATTTAGGCATTATCGAGTAGAGCGTGTAAATCACTGATTAGCTAGAGATGTTTGTCCGCGGTCTACCAAACGTGAACTTTTTCTTCGCTCAGCAGAAATAAAATATAAAATGAAATGCGAGCGTTGTTTGTATTTCCTCTTTGGCATTCTGTGTTACGCAATATACTATTGTTATTTGGTGTCGGATTAGAATGTTATATATAACTGGCAGTTATAGTAAATACTTAATATAATATGGTATACAATATGGATAGTGAAGTTCACATTTTATGACAATACTTTAACCAGCAACTTACAAATGCATTTCCGGTCCAATAGAAGTCAGCAAGATTTTGTTATTCTTAGAAATTCTCGCACGCGCAGTTTCTTAGAGGACAGGGCGAAATATAGTTGCAACTCTTACATCGCAATGCTTCTGAAGCGCCGCACTGCGCAAGTACCCAGTCGAGTATATTGCGCAATAGTGTGCTTTGTACTTGGAAACGTTTTAGACAGCCCTGACTGTTCATTTTTCAAGAATACTGATTTAAATACTAAAATAAACTTGTTCTGAAAGGAAACAAAACAATTGAAATTATTTGCAGAATGGGTTATTATATAGTGCTTTTGCGAGTAGGTGCGGCTACTGCAAATTATAAATCGCGATCAAATATCAAGATAATGAATTTCAAATTTTAGTGAAAAGTTATGTTGCTTGTTTTATGTAATTATAGTAATAAATAAAAAGTACCCGTAAAAGTAATGAAGGGCCACCTATTTTTTTCATGAATTTTTATTAGCTAAGATGCCGTGTGACGTCAGATATCATCCAAGTCCCATTCGGTTCCATAGAAGAGATAAATAATTAATATTAAGATTATTATCTAAACAAAATGTTTTAAAAGAGTAATATTGAACTTACAATTCACATTTTAACAATAATTACTTTTTTTGAACATGCAAACAAATATAATTTCGCAAGATTATAGTGTTACATAATATCAATAGAAAAAGATAATCCGGATTTGTTTGATATTTGAATTTTTCGATAAATTTGTGGGCTGAATTAAAATTTCGCATCCCTTAAAACTCAGACTTCAATATAACTAATTTTAGGTCCTTTCTATTTCGTTGATATTCGATAAATTGCCTTTAACGGGTGCCTATTTGAAATTAATTAATAATATAAATAATCATGCAGACGAATATTAACAACATTTTGTTTAGTTTCTCAATTATGAAATCATTTCAAACCTATGTCTGACTTCAAAATCCTTTAAATTCGCTGTAGATACTTTAAAGTGCCTAGAAATATTGTGTGTTCGGAGAAATCCTTTAAAATATCGTGAATTTCTTGAAACTTATTAAAGACCTGCAAATTCTCTTTAAAATCTATTGGAATTCTATTAAGATCTTACACGACAGATAAAAGTTGTGTTTCAGTTATATACAACAACTTACTTGTAATTTTGTATAAATATTAGAATATCTTGTAAAATAAATGGCGTTAATATAAAATTTATAGCATTATCAAGTCATGATCTTGAAAGCCAAAGTTGCGCATACAATAATGAGCATGTTTGCAATCAGCGAATTAAAGAATATAAATATCCACGGTGTGAAAATAATTCAAGTCAAATCCTTTTGAAAACCTGATTTTGTAAGAAATTTATAGTATATAAACTTGTCTTCAGATAAAGTATGAAACGCAATAAGACTTTAAAGGTGATATTTTTCATCTAAAAATTATATCTGAAGCAAAAACAAGTTCAGGTGGCATATTTCAATAATTCGGAAAGAAACTTTACGAACGTATGGCCTTAAAATAATATGTATTGCGTCAAAAATTTCATAATTATTATGAAAAAGGGAATTTTTATCGTAAAAGTAGGCTGCGATATTGCCAAAATTACTCAAATTTTTCTTCCGCAATTATTAAACTCAGATTTTTACATATTATTCATTCATGTGGCCGCAGATTATTCCGTAATTAATTCATTCATCATTTCGTCAAATAGAGTAATTTCAGTAGTAACCATCTTGCTCTATGTAAAATAAAATATAGTGTGAAATTCGGGCGGTGTTTGTATTTTCTAATTTATTTTCCAAGTCACACATTATACTATTGTGATATGGTGTTGGATTCGAATGCTATATGTAACTGGCAGTTAGTCTTTCTTCAGTGTTCCAGCCAATATTTTTCAAAAACAACTTTTAAACCATTTCATTTTTATTCTTTTACAACAATAAAGAAAGGTTTTCATATTTAAATAAAATCTGTATATTCAGTTACCTATTGTTGTAAGGAAATATCATGGGATTAATAAATTAACTGTAATTTACTTTCTTATCGACCTCTGCTAAAAGTTCGTTCAACAAATAATCATTTTTTGTTTACATACAATGTCAATGCTTCAACGAGCAACTTAGAAATACGCTTTAGGTCCAACAGAAGCCGTTCCGCTTTTGTAGTTTGTAGAATCAAAAAGACTTCAGAAAAGTACAACTGCGAATAAATTTTTAAAGAGAAACTCTACTGAGACAAAAAACCGTTCCAAAGTATGTTGAGCGTTTTAAAACTATGTACTGTATATTTAATTGTGATCATAAAATAAACACTGTGCTGCCTCAAAGAATATATTGGTATTGCCCGTAGGCAATGTACGGTTCTTATACCGTCTAATAAATCCTCTTAATACATAAGAAAGCTGCCTTGACTCTAAATATTGATGAATTTAGTCACACAGACCTTTTTAATACTCCAATCGACTTTTCTCACCTTAAAAAATAAGTTCAGAATGAACAATATTGCTATATTCCTAAAATTACGAAAGTTTTTCTTTTATAATTTTTAAATAATATTATAAACCTGTACATAATGTAACTTTATTTGGTCGCAGAATCATTCTAAATGCATGAATATATCATTTCGTAAAAAAGAAATCAAATTTAGTACTCATTATGCAGCTCTCATCCTAATATTTAGCAAACAGTTACGAATGAATTAAAAACATGAAAATTGATATAGATTAAAGGTCTTCTCTTCTGTTTTCTCCATCTTTCAAAATCCTCGGACGCCAGGTCATATTTGTCCTTCGATTTCTAGGATATTGAGAAGTAACATTTTGGTTGTTTTTTCATGATTTTGAGTGAATGAAGATTAACATTTATAACGCATAACGACGTAACTGCTGATAAAAGAAGGTACTTAAAAATCCCTTGAGAACTTTGATATCCCTGGCAATTTTATTTTATATTTAAAACTTCCTATACTGCTTTCCCGTTAGAACTTGTTGACAGAAATAAACTTTTAAACAGAAGAAAAAACACCGTGTTTAAGTTCAGCAAAATTTGGTACAACAAATTTTATCAGTGAGCCCAGGTAAACTGGAAAGGGCGCCTAGATTCTCTAGAATTCTGCAAATCTAGACCAAATATTTTCATTATGCCAAGAAACCCTTTTTTCTCTATAGACAATTTTGAGTCTAGATTGTAAAAACATGTAAATCGTACATTTGTACGATTCAATTGTAGAGTCACCGAATCGTTTTGACAAATCCCTCAAAAGAATCCTAATCATTTCAGTTTTAGCGTACTTGTAGAAAGGAATCAGAATGTACGAGTTTTCACAAAGTTTCAAGGAGACGACAAGGCTATAGGATTTTCGTTATCTAAATATTCTTGTGCTAGAAAATTATTTAGGGGACGAAACTTGCGACTGTGGTTCCAGCTAGGGGAGCAAAGGAACTCAATAGGTGATCCTTTGAATCACAATGGCACAATTCCATCATATCAACAGCAATAGGAAATTAGTCAATATTACAAGAATAAAATTAAGAATCTAACATCAATTAAACTTTGTTCGAATAAACGTACAAGAATTTAACAAGAAAAAAAAGAAACAACTCGGAAAACTTAATTTACTGCGACCACGTGGTCGATGGCTTGAAAACCCGCACACGATACCATTTAAAAGCCGGAGCAAACACAGGAATTTTCACCAAAAAGCTAGGCACTGGCTTAACTTTTAAAAACTTTAAAATAAACCATTTCAACCATTTGAAAGGGTCAAGCGAGGTAATGGGTCCGATTGGAACTTGCTTTTCGTAAACGCATCCTAACTACTCAAATGCTGGCTTGCGGAATCTGCTACAATCGCCCTTCTATCAAAATTCAGCTTTGGCGCACTAGTTTCCTTTCGTCGCGGACGGTCATACTATATATATTATATGATCTCAGACCTATGAATCTATAATATATGTGAATGAATTAAAGTATATCCCTATGCTACATTCCGCTGACGCGTCAATCAGTCTACCCTCAGCCAGACATGGGCACGCATGCGCACCAAACGTGCGAACGCTGCTAATGCTTGGTGTCGACTAACGATTTCCTCGATCCTCGGTTTTCAGCCTGGTCTCAACGCCGTGGCTTCGATCATTCCTTCTACCTAAGGTGGTCGCGCGCACGCAACCAACTTTTTGAAAAATGGTTTGAAAATTTTTTTTAAATTGAGGTTCAGCTGTGCCTCCCTAAACGAATGAATACAATATGAAATTCTTGAAGGCATTCGTTTATTTTTAATGAAGGATTGTTTTACTGCTACGAGAAAGAAAACATTTTTATTCAGGAGAAGCGTTTTTTATTCCAACAAAAATCTGATTTTTTTATGCACAAAAAGGGGAAAAGAGTTTGTTCTTAGTTAAACTTTTTTTTAGAAATATTTGGGGTCTTAAAAGTCTTTGACATCGCACTTGTTATGTAGTTCGCGGAATATAATAAATGGATAGAACAAAACATTAACATATTCCCCATGCAATAGTTTATCATCGTCCTCCTTTTTTCACATTTTTCACAAGTGAATTGAGTTCCATGATCAGTTACGATCTTCTCAGGTTTTCCAAATTTTACAACGTAGTCGTTAAAAATTTTGCTGACTGCTACCTTGGCTGTACTACTTCTTATCGGGTACAACTTTATGGATTTGCTAAAAGCATCGACAGTAGATAAAATGTATTTGTAACCACCTCTTGAAGCTGGCAAAGGCTCAGGTCTTTTTGCTAATGCGTAAAGAAAGATTTTTCCTTCGTTCAAATCAAAGGGATATTCTGATTCATGGGATGGGGTTCTGCTCAAAATATCCACCACTACATTATTCCCTCCTTCAACATGTCGTATTTCAAACCAGTAATCTTGTGCTGCCATGATCCAACGAGTGAGCCTTCCCCTTACCAATTTGCAGGTTTTCAAGATAGTGACTGCTTTGTGGTCCGTTCGGATGATCAATTTGGCACCCAAAACATAGGATCTAAACTTTATTAGAGCCCATACAATTATTAGTAGCTCTTCTTCTGTTGTGTAGTAAGAAAACTCGAGTCTCTTGAGAGTTCTTCTGGCGAATGATATTGGTTAATTTGATAAAGTGCGGCTCCTAATGCTACGTCACTGGCATCCGTTTGTGAGTAAAAGGGTTTACTTAGATCGAGATACGTAAGTATAACAAATTCGCAATATAACCCTTTGACTTTTTAGAACGCATCTTCTTTTTCTAGATCCCAAATCCCTCTGCTTTCTACTCTTAGAAAATCGAGAAGTGGTATTATTTCTTGAGCATGTTCACTGGTAAATTTTGTATAGTCATTTATCTGCCCTAAGAAACCTCTCAATTCTTTCAAATTTCTCGGCGTTGGAAATTCATGAATTACTTTTATTTTTTGGGGATCATATTTTGTTCTCAAAGGTGTTGAAATATGTCCTGGGAAATTTAATTCAGGACCAGAAAAAAAGAGATTTTTCGAAGTTACCCGTTACGCTGTGGTCTTGTAGGCGTTGAAAAAGAAGTCCAAGATGGTTAAGATGTTGAGATGTATTTTGAGATGTACATAGCATATCATCAATGAATGTTGTTACAAAATTTCCAATTCCTCTTAAAACTAAATCTAATGCCCCTATAAGTGTCGCCGTACTTGTTTTTAATCCAAAAAGCATGACCCTAAATTCATAACATTTACCTTCGTTTAAAAATGCTGTATATTTCATTCACTTTTCGTGAAGTAGCACTTGCCAAAAGCTGCTAACTAAATCTAATGTTGACATAACTTTCGTGCCTGCACGTCTTTGAAAAAAAACCTCCGTTGGTTCTGCGCATTCATAATCATTCGCCATTAGATCGTTTAATTTCCTTGCATCTAAGCAGATTCGTACCTATCCATCTTTTTTTGTGGTGATAACTAGAGGGTTAATTGGGCTACTTTTCTCTAATTTCTCCATCAGTTAAGGCGAATCTATTTGGGGCATCATCATAAGTTTCAATGTGATTTATTTTTTTCACGACATTGGGGCAAACTTCCTCGGCAACTAAATATTTTTCCTAACACCTTAAATATTTCTCTTTTTGAGAATTTTCGGGATCAAAGGTCAAACTTATTCTCTTTGGATCCTCGTCCATAAATTGAAATTTCAATAGTTATTTCTTTATCTCTTAAGTCCATAGTATTATTATTAAAATCAATTTTACTTCTTTATCTTTTTAACAAATCCACCCTAATTATGGATTCTTTATTTAGCTTTAGTAATATTAAAAATACATATGCTCCATTCCAATCGCCCATTTTAAAATTCGCATGAGCCTATTTTTTCAATTTTACAGGTTTCGCCTCAGTAGCTCCTACAATACTTGTTCCTACTATAGGTAATAATTAGCATTTTTCAAATCTCTCATAAATGTTTTCATAAAAAATTTCCGAAACACATGTTACCTCACTTCCAGTGTCAATTAAAGCCTTAATTTTTTTGTTTTGTATTTCGAAATTAATTACTGGACATTTATAGAGTTTTTTTAGTACTTCATTATCATCATTTTATAACGAATTACCTCGCATGTAGCATTTTCCCAAATCGAGGCTCGAGCGTTTCCCGAGTTCTCGTAACTATTTATAGAATTTTCCTTTTCTATCTTATTTTCTAAACAACGGGTACGTTTCATCTCATAATTATCTTGGGACATTTCAGTCATCCCATGAGCCTTACTTATATTTTATATATATTTGTACCACAGAATGGTTGTGAGTTTTTATTTTTATAAGAGTCATTATAAGAATTATTGCCATTTCAACGATTAGGCCCATTAGACCATTGACTCTTTTTGTTTTGATAATTTTGAGGTCGATCAGCGAAAGCAGCGTAATTTTTGTTACGATTTTCTATAGTTCTATGTTCATAATTTTCCAAATGATACTCTTGACCTGAGTTATTATAAAAACCTCGGTTTTGTCGATTTTCAAAACCCCGATTTCTGTCGTCGTCATGTTCCCGATGATTGTATCTTAGATTTTGATTTTCATAATGATCACGACTATTATGAACGCTATTTCTATCTAAATATTTATTTCTATAATTTGATTCATAATTTTAAAATTTTGATTTTCGCTGATCGTGCTTATAATTGTTTTTATATTGATTTACAGGCGGATAATCCTAGTTTGGATAATTGTTATTTGCTCTAAAATTGTATCTATCATTCTCCCGAAAATTTTTTCTATTCTCTCGTCGAAAGTTTTGCTGTCAATTATGATAACCTTGATTGTAGGCTGAATTATCTCGTGGTGAATAGTTTTCACGATAGTCTAAAGGCCCTGCTTGTTCCAGTGATTCCAAAAATTCAACAAATTCTTCGCAAGTTTTTATATTTCTAATAAAGATCGCGGCCCTGACTTCTTCGTCAAAATGTCTAAATAAACATTTTATCATATCGCTTTCAGAGGGTGGTGAAATTTAATCTCTTGTGCTGTTTATGATTATAAACGCATATTCCGATCATAAAAGTTTTACGGGTATACGGTATAACCCATTTCTTTATTTTAAATTATAGTTAACTGAGACATGTGAATATCGGTGATACCACGAGATTCACTAATCATTTGTAAATGTTGAGCGCAGCTAGTTTTCAAAACAAACCGAGCAAAAAGACAGCAATGTGTAGGATATAAAATTACCTCCAGAACTTCTTCCATTAAATAGAGTTACATTAATTACGAGTGACGAGGCTTGGATAGATCAGATGTAGAGGAGAGCGGAGAGGGTGGTGGCCAGGAATGACGTCACATGCGAGGGCAGTAATTATTCACAAATCACTTGCATATAAACCACGAAACTAATGTATTTAAATAAACAATAATTTTAATTCCAATTAAGGCACAAAAAGACAGCTTAAGAATATTTGCCCGATTTACGGACAATTCCGTCCCCCGACAGCTACATGTTAGATTATTAAAACGCGTGATTTCACAATATTTGAGGTCATGTTCTTGAACTCTAATGCTTACGAGTTACATCCAGTAAAGCTCCAGAACTTATGGCTATCTATTATATTGAATTTACCGGGTGAATTTTAATATGCTCAGCGGAAGGCTCGGTACATCATGCATTAGTGGTTATGATTGGCCTTCCGGGTCAATAACTATTTTTGACCTTGCCTAACCTTCACGAACGTGCCATGAATAAACCGTAGCCATTTCGTGAGGCCGCGTGTTAGAATTAAGCTAAGGGCACTTTCTAAATCACTGAATTTAATTTTACTTAGTATCGCGTTCATTCGATTTTAAAATCAATAGGAGACTCGAATTTACGTGGATTTTAATCACCACCGATTAGCTATTGCTGACGACTTTCATTGCTGGCTTTATGAGCACACTCGCGGACCGATATGTTAATTATAGCGTAAGGTACATTTTAAGCTATCTTTTCGTAAAAAATAAACCAAAATTCGTGAGCGAGAAGTACAAAAGTTAAACCTTACTGATAATCTTCCTTCGGCCTCTTAATGAGCCGCGTCCTACCGGCATGTTGAATAACAATCTTTTTCTTGTTAAAATTGGAGATAAATATTCTCACTACTGTCTGTTACGTGAGAGTCGAACTAATAGTGAGTTATCTAAGTGTTTTGATATTGAACAATTATACACTTGTGAGAGTTTAACTTCTATTGAATAAATGACGTGATTACGATTAAAATATTCCACGTCACCCAATCTTAGATCCACGTACACGTTTCATGCTCCAAAAAGGGGAAAAGCATAATATCTCAGAACAGTATAAATATATACAAGAAACATCAGAAAATATATTAGTTACGCTTTTTTTTAAATTCTGTGTTAAGCAGTTTTTCCTTTATTTGAAAAAAATGTATATTCGTTGTACACTGGTCTTAACCATGGGCGTTATCTTTAATTTCATTGGTCAGTAAAGAACAAATAAATATAATGTTTGTAGTAAGTACTTCAGAGCATGTACGATACATTCGTGGATACAAAATAATATCTAAACTCTATATGCACAGATTTTTAGGATCTAATTATATAAATCAGTGTTTTTTTAAATTGGAACTTTATACCTCAGATGAAGCAATTTTAATCGCTTTCCGCCGAATTTTCAAGTTTCAAAACCAAAACATGAAACCTTTTTCTTTAAAATTCAATTCTTTGGAAATTTACTACATTGTCAAAAAACATTCCTTAAGAAGAAGAACCGAAAATCCTAGATTTGCTGCGTATTTAAACATTTATGAATGATCACTTTCTAAATTCCGTGTGATTTTTTTCTCAAAAAGTAATGATTTTGTACTTTTATTGTGATTCTGAAGTAGAGTAAAAAAATGTGGGGAGGTTAATGTTTGCAGGACAAGTCATAGAAACATGGTTTTTCTTGTCGGCCTGTAAACTTTGAATTCCCCGCCGAAATACGTGCATAACTCTAAGACTGATGTAAGATATTTTATTCGAGACCACCATATATTCTAATATGATGTATATGGATATGATCACTGACCAAACATTCTTTGTTTTTTTTTACGACATCTGTGAAATTTCTCGAAAGCTAGCTCATATTTATCTTGAGATTTTTGGGATACTTAATATTACTTTGTTTTTATCAATTCTTCATGAATGTTGAGGGGTGGTACTTTGATTGTTTTTTTTTCAAAATTTTGAGTGTTTGAAGGTTCACATTCATAACACTTTGCAGCGTAGCTGGACGGAGTGGTAAAGGGCTATCTTAGCAGTCACTCTTCTTGAGGCGTAATAGGTTCATAAATGTATATTACTAGAGCTTACGTAACCGATTTATAATTCTTACAATAGAAAATCAAATTGAACAATTAAAGTAGGTTTTCACTATTTTTAATACATTCTCAGCATTGCAGATTCATGAAACTTGTTTGGCTTTTTACAGAAACATCATCAGGTATGCCGACTAAAACAAGAGACTTTCTGGCAAATTTTGGGATGCGTAGCATGAATGCGAGTGATCAAGGTAGCCCTCGTACAAATAAAAATTTATAACAAAAGTTTTAGTTAACATACAGTTTTTATATTAGAAGTTTAAAACTCTTGATAATTTTTTGAAACCTAAAATATTTTACACGCATCGAAACTTGTTCTGAAGGGTTTAAAGAAAAGTGTTCGATGAAATATACTATAGCATAGATTCTTTTTAATAAGCGCTTGATAATGCATTCTTGTGGAATAAAAAAGACTCATAACTTTCTATTAAGCTCCTACTAATAATTAATCATGATTCTACGCAAATAGAATTTAAAGCTTCTAAAGGCATGTATAATCATGTAAGAAGTCTTTAAATCCGTGTAATTTCTTCGAGATCTCCTGAATTTCTCCAGAATCTCATAAGATCCTTGTGAAAATTTATAATGTTATAATAAACTTGATTACATATTAATAATAGTAAAGTGACCTCCCATTTCAATGACAATATTCCAGATTATGAAAGCTCCTAATATTTTCGATTATTATTGGACAAAATATAATCTAATCTTCTATTTTGTCTAACAGAATGAGGTTCGCCCTCGGAGGGTTTAGCAAATTTCCAGCGTGTTCCTGCTACTCCACGCCCGAATCGTTCCCGACTTCTTTCTCCTTCTTCTTATACTTCTGGAAGACCCTTATCTCTTGTGAAGCCTTCTCTTCGAGTCAGGTCAAGGTCCCCTCGAGCTATACCTCCTCCTTCAAATCTATTTCAATGTATTGGTATTCATAGCCTTGAACATCTCGAGTATGTTCGGATTTTTAGCAATTTTAATTGGGTTCAAGGGTACGTACTTCGAAAATACGTTCTGCCTGACGGTCAGCCAATTCAAAGGATATCTAGCCCTCGTAATTACCAGCCTTTTCCAACGAAAGAATATATTGTATTATTAACATTGACTGGTGAAGCTTTGGCAACATGGGAGGAGAGAGGTTTCTTTGCTGGAATATATAACATGTCTCGAAACCGAGTGAAAATAAACATGCGTAACAAAAGCATTACTGGATTGACTTCGAAAGAAGTCAGGGACTCTCCAGTAGGCCCTCTCCGGCTGTTCAAGCATTATTATAAAGTAATTCATATTCAGCCAAATATGTCAAACCATTAATTAAACATCACAAGTAAAATTTGTCTATATTATATTAAAATCTATTACAGGTACCTCCATTAGTGTGTGCTTCTCCACTTTTGTGTTATTTTTGTAAACATGATTTTTGGGAAAATCTCTCAAGGTAGCTCAAAGAATATATCTTACAAACTTTGGAACCTTTCGTAAGAAGCTTTATATAAAATTTCCTATTATTCAGTTATAAACTACGAACACTACTTTTACTAATTTTTTCTTATAAGTTATGAAGATTATTTCATGTACTTATACACATTTGTTATATAATGAATAGAATAAGAAATATATTAATATTTATTTTTAGCGGTATATGTTCGTACTTGTTGCAGAGAAATTACAAATAGAAAATTAAATTAGAGATTTTCATTGAAATATATTGCTCTATTTTTTAATTTTTGCTCTATTTAGTATTTATCCCACAAAGTTGAACACTCAGAAGTTTTCCTATGCCATCACAATGTTTCTGGGTTTCGGTAAATTCATAAAGCTGTATTTGCCTTATGGAAAGATGAATTCTTTACTGATACTGGATGGTCTCGTTTCAATTGAGGCTTAAAGGCATAGAGATTCTAGGTGTTTGTCGAATGTTTTTCAGATTACGCGAATACTTCCAAAAGAAGCCTATCGTCTTACTGTACTACTACTTCTATAGAGCTGGCTTGAAAACCTCTTTAAAACAGGCAGAGGTTGGTTTCCAACACCCCCCCCCCCCGTTTTATAACATTATAACGTCCTAATTCGGATAGTTATGCTTCAAACCTATGGTTAAGGCGAGAAGAACTCTTTCCGGAGAAGGAAGCATTTGTCATTGCCATGCAGGACAGGATCATCAAGGCAAGAAAGTACCAAAAATACATCCACAATATGGCGGCAGTTATTGATAAATGCCACCTTTAGGGAGATCCCAATTAGAACATCAAGTATATTGATGGCTTTAGGATGCTTGTCTCGCAAGAAAGAACGCGCAAACATAATGATATTACTAGGATTAAAGTACTAGAGGAAAACATGACCTGTGGTTAGGTAAACGTGTTCAACACATGAGAATAAAAGATATAAGTTGTCCCCAGAAGAATAATTTGAGTCTCCAATATACTGCGAATATTCCAGAAATATTAGGAGTTGAAGGAGGAGATGCTGACTATTTAAGAAGGCACATTTTTGGATCCACATAAATGGACTGTCCAGAATGAAGGTTTCAAATATGATGGGGAATATTTCTTTAAAATTTAGGAAACTGTTACTAATATTGTCGAGAAAATTCCATACTAATGATGTAAAAAACTTCTTAAAATTTTGAAAACTTTGGTGGCTATAAGTTATATATAAATTTTGAATCCATATAGGCTTCTCCAGCATAAATATTTGGATCTCTAAAAATGGGCTGTCTAGGATGAATGCTGGAAACCTATAAACGGGCTCTCTAGGATGAATGCTGGATCCCTATAAATAAAGCTCTCGGTGTGATTAATGGTTTCCTATAGATGGGCTCTCCAGTGTCTATACTTGTAAACTCATGAGTACCTGTGGGTGGAGGATGAGCCACCATAATAGCAATTATATTTATGGTGTCGACGGCACTTTCTACACTCTAACTGTACTTATTCCAACTAACGTAAAACGGCTACTCATTGTAAATATATATTTATAAGAATCCTCGCGCAATATTCGAGACAATCAAATTTTTTTCAGAATATATCGCAGTAGCAGACAGTATCAAACAAAATGTAATACACTATATAACTAGAGACATACTGTCATTAATAGAGATCGATGCGCATGTGAGGAAATTGCTTCAACGCCCGCTAGTGGCAAACATTAACTTTTTTTCGAAAGCGTTCTTTTAACATCAGAGGATAAAATCAAAATTGTTAGTCAAAAATAGCTTATGAACAAGCTCTTCCTTCTTCAACCCGGGCATTTGTGCGGGTTGGTCATTTCGAACGAAGGTTTTGTATTTTTTAAAATACAATATAAAGTTTTCCACTGTTATGGTTTCCGGCAACATATTCTCGTTTAATATATATACCTATATTATAACGAAGCTTTGCAGAGATCCGTCCAGGTTGCTCCTTTTTGACAAGTTTGCAAAAAAGTCATCGTTCTTAATTGACCGTCACGCGCCTACTAACGTTAGCCTTTTTTCTTTTAATGCGCAGCACGTGTCTTGTTCTAAGGATAAGCGAAATTTTATAAATTAGAAATAGTTACGAAACCTGTCTGCAGAGAACCCAAACTTACAATTTTCAACCACATAATAAGATTTAACAATCCCGAAGACCACCCCTAATTTTTTACCTGAGCAGGTCCGAAGGGTCTTTGAATATTAACCATATTTTATTAAACCTTTACTCGAGTGAATCCAGTTTTACATCATGGTTATGGACTCAGTCAAGTAAATGATGAGATGAGAATGTTTTAAGTTAATTTAAAACGATGCTTGACATGTCCTGCGATGATTTGGTAGGTAGGCAATTACGAGCATGGTGTAGTTTAGAGCTCTCCTCCATTACCGCTGTCATACTTAAACAGCGTCCGCAAGCTTTGGAGGTGACAAGATTCCTCCATATGGTTTTTACTTCATGCCTTAAATGGCTATACTTATCGATCTTGATTGTATAGGTTGACTGAAAATTTTGGATGAGAGGACCAGCAATGTCGATGAAGTAGGCTCTTCCACCTTTTTCTTACACGTTACGATTTCAGTTACATTGGTTTCGATGTAATGATACGTTTGGATAGTACGTTCTGTTTGAGACATTACGCGACAGCTATCAATAATGTGCTCGCTGGATTCGTTGATATCTCCACATAATCAGCACCTGTCAACCACGTCTTGATGTAACACGTGTTTTCGCTAATTTCTGGTGCTGAAAACCTGGATCGCCCTTTCTTCGCCGAATATTGGATGCTTCACTATCCACTTCATGTTGATCTGACGTTTTGGGGTGCACGGCGTGGATAGTTTTCTGTCTCAAACTTAATTCTAATTCCTCTATAGTTTCTGCCCTGATATCCAAGGCCTCATCTGAAGACGAATAAAAGAGCGTGTGATCAAGATCCGCTCTACAGATTGCACTGCAAAGCGCAACATCTCGTTTGCTGTTAAAATAGTCGCGCAATTATATAACGTGTGACCCACACCATTTTTTGACATACCAACGATAGTAACCTAGTTGTGATACCAACCAGTCTTGCGAAATCGCACAAGATTACACGATAACATTCTAACCGATGAAAATGTTAAAGAAAAAAAAAATTAACCATCCAAATTCACCCCAAAGAAAACATAACTAAAACTGATGGTGATAGTAAACAAACCCAAAAATCAAATTTAAGTGCAAAATCTGATTTTTGGAAACAACAAATCGTCGGCATTGGAAGTAAGGATCGAAGTGATCGTCATACTAGATTTCAATTCTATGAAAGGTACCCCGGTGGTAACTAAGGCCACTACCACTGCGATAAACATTATCACAATAAGACTTGGCGAAATAATGAAGACTTAATTCAGCCCCATCTTATGAAGGAAACTAGGGCCTTGCCTTAACGATCATCATTGGAGTCAAGATCCTCGTTTAATTGACTGAACCATACACCCTCTTTCCGAGAACCCCCACCTATTAGCTGCAATCACCCCCGAGATTTGAGTAACTGTATCCCCCAATAGTCCTAATTATGAACCCCTTATATTACGCCTTAGACCATGTTGGTAGACTCCATGGAAATAGTACGGCCCTAAACTTTTAGAAAAAAATTTATCTACTTTTAAACTCTTCTCCTCATTGTTGAGACCAGCCACCAGATAGGTTTCCGAGGCTTAACCCAATTATTTTACGGAATTTAGGTACAAACTCATACTCCTTTCATAGCCCGCCCCTTCTTATTAGCTGCCACGCACGATATAATGAGGAAGTGGAATATTAAATCCTACGCTTGCCATAACGAGGAGCCAGATACCTTTTTAACTAAAATAGCGAATGTTTGAGCAATGGTACCAGTGGATGCTAAAGATTTGCTTTGTCTACTGACATACTTCCTAAAGGGAATAGAGAGTGATGGTACTATCGTCATACAAACAATTGGTTTACTAGAGGAAGCCCACAATGAATCAAAAGCAAGCCATTCGAATACACCAAAAATCCATATGCGAATTGCTAGCCAATATTACTGGCTTGGATGTTATCGCCACGTGGCGATTTCGTTAAAAGATGTGAGGTATGTCAGACTTGCAAAATGAACCATAGAGCTCCCCTCGGATTTTTGAGAAAGCGAATCGTGAAGCAACCCATGGACAGTGGTAGCCGCTGACATAATGGGACCGTTCCGTCAAAATCGTAATGGTTTCAAATATATGTTCGTGCTACAAGATATCTTCACTAAGTAAGTGGAATGTACTCAAGACAATGATGGTTGCTTTTAGTAATAAGGATCACTGCCTTTGGTATCAACATCCTTTAGAGCCACGTTTCGCATATAATACTGCTTATCACTAAAGTTTAAAAGCTACGCCCGCTTTTCTTAACCTTGGGTGTAAATCGAAACCGATAAACTTAGTAAGTATAGGTGAAGAAGGTAAGTCTCGAATTGATCCACAAGCCCCGGGATTGTGGAATGAGCTGATGAAGAAACTTTCAGTTATGAGAGACTGGATAATAAAAAATTTAGACAAAGCATTTTAAATCAGGATCGACATTATGATTTGCAAAGTCGTGAATCAGGAATATTACATGAAGACCTATGGTAGTTTTAATTCGGAGCCGAATCCCTTTGAAAAGCGTCAGGACCAAAACCTTTAAATTCACGCCAAAGAGGATCTGAAGAAAAGATTACTATTATCCTGCCTTTAAGATTTCCTTCAAAAGAATTTTATGTCGCCATTCTAGCGAACCTTTGTAAAGACGCCCAGCTGCCTGGTTTGCATATCTTAAGGTAAGAGAAAATTGTTCAATTTCCCAACGTCGCAAAAGTAATTGCTCTAAAGTGATTTTTTTATGTGATATCCTTGCCTGAATTTATTAAATATAATAATAGATAAGGTAATTATTTGTCGATATTTCATGATAATAATGAGTAGTCATTGATTAGTCTTGTAGCTCCACGTAGCTTGAAAAAGAATTGCGGTTTTGCTTGTCTGAAGCAAGAGGCCTAGTTCGACCTTTCCCGGAGAGGAAATTGTTGTAATATTACAATTTGCTTCAATCCATTAATAGGCAATTCTCCGGCCTATTAAATAATTTGGAAAACTCTTTAAAATGCTATTTTGGATGTCAGAATGTACTCCGGGACTAATAAAATTATGAGTATATAGAATAATTGGCTGATTCGCTTTTTTATACTTTTTTGTATATATGTAACTCCTGCGAGCTCTGACACCATCAGAATTCCTGTGAGGACACAATTACTCTGAAGGATGTCGAAAAGTCTTAACCTGTCTATCATCCAGTTGGAGTTGTGATCCTGCCTGCTTTCGTAATGAAGATTACTCTCATACCGTTCCATGCCATCTGAACATATGCCGTCATTCTAGCCCTGGCAAGTCTCACGATCAGCCCTAAGGTGATCTCGAAGGCCCTATGTGAGAAAACTAGATCTACGCTATCCATACCAGAAGACTTGTAAGGACTGAAAGACATTAGGGCCCACCTGTCCCTGGTTGGGGTAACAATTTCGTTAACTAGCCGCCGTTTTAGGCCCAGTTGGGCCACAGACGGCTTTGATTGTCTCAAAGGCAATCCTTTTCCCCGAAATTTGTAAAGCCTGTATCCTCGTCTGACTCTGAGTATCCATCGCCAGGCATTTTCAGAGTGCCGAGAATAGCATCCGGATTTCGAGAAAACAGCTTATCCAGTTTAGCCCCCTCTGGTCCTTTCTCGATATCTGTACAAATTTTGATCAAGCTTTTTTTCTTTGCCTTACGTATTGCATCCCTATATTCGTCCCTCATTGTCGTAAATGAGATCGAAAGTTTCTCCATTTTGCCAGTACTGGCACGTCTAAACTTCTCCCTGGTACCCCTGCAAAGCTCTTCAAATTTCCTTTTCCATCAGTGTGTCCCCCAGCCTTTCGGACTCTTGTGAGCGCGCCGACTTTAGGGTTAAACCTCTTTAGTCCTAAGAACAGTGTGCCAAAGAAAGCGTTCACAAATAGCGACAACGACGACGACAGACACTGAAGCAGAATCAATTTGTTCTCAATTGGCGTGTCTAAAAACGTCGAGATATGATCAAATCTGCGATAATCAATTTTCAGACAAAGCCAGGACATTCTCATAAAGATGACAAAGTAACCATTTTTGAGAAAATTTTCCCAAGATTATAGTAACGCGGATCACACAAAATTAAAGTTTAAGAATTTTCCCTACAAAAAAAATAATTTATAATAACGAACTTTTCAACAAAGGAATTCGACTTTCTACCAAAGAATTATATTTTCAGTTCAAAAAGATAATTTCTAGGACAGAAATTTTATATATTGGATATTTCCACCAGAAGAGATTTTTAATTGAAATCAAGAACATATGAAGCTAAATACAAAAAGATGAATTGTTAAAAAATTTTTTGCAAAAAAGAATGAAATTTTTACCAGAAGAGATGAATTTTGAAACCAAGAACGCCAACTTTTAACAAGACAGTTGAATTTTCAAGCCGGAAATATAGATTTTTAGCAAAAAAGTTACTTTTTCCTAAAATATTTAAATTTTTGTACCAAAATAGATGAGTTTTTTACCCAAAGGACATATCTTTTAACAAAACCCTTATTTTCTAATAAAATAATAAATTTTTAACAAATAAGTTACACCTTTAACCAAATAATTATATTTTCAACCAAACAAGGTTAACTAAAAATACTATAAAAGACATAAGTAACAGAATAACTTTCGTATTAAGAATTTATTAATATAGGATAAAATATTTTTTATATATTTGAAAAATATACTTTCATATATTTTATATTTTACCGTTTTATTATTTTTAGCTTTTTTTGATTGACAAATAACATATTTTCCGTTAAAAATTTAACTGTCTTCTTGAAGATTTGTCTTTTATTAATTTATTATTATTAGGACAACATCAAAAATAACTAACACTAATGAATATGGATATTTTATAAGTATTCTCCATATAAAATGTCTTATGTAAGCTATGATGAAAGAAGAATTTTAATTATTAAAAGTTTTGCTTTAGATATATTTGTCAAAGTCCGATTTTATCTGACTGTCTCAAGGTGAAGTGAGTATACACTTGCTAGATTTTAAGTTCTATTAAATAAATGATGGATTCTAGTTGAAATTTTCCACGTTACTCAATTCGAAAATTATCCACACACGCGTTTTATGCTCGAGAAGAAAAAAAGTCACACACCTCAGAACAGTATACATTTATACAAAAACCTTAGATAATTCATTATTTACGCTTTTTTTTTAAATTCTGTGTTAAGCAGTGTTTCCTCGATTTAAAAAAAATGAATATCCTTTGTGCCCTGGTCTTAACTTTATACGTTATCTTTAATTCTATTGGTAAGTACAGAATAAATTAATATAATTTTTGTGGTAAGTACTTTAGAACATGTATTATACATTCTTGAATATAGCATAATATCTAAACTCTATATGCACCCGATTTTTGGGACCTAATTATATAAATCAATCTTTTTTTTTAAATCTAAACTTTATACTTTAGATTTAATTTTGATCCCGCTCTGCTGAATTTTCAGGTTTGAAAGCCAAAATATGGAACTTTTATCTTGAAAATTTAAAACTTTGGAAATCTCCAACATTTTCAAAAAGCATTTCTGAAGTACGAGAACCAAAAATCCTAGATTTTCGGAGTATTTAAAAAAAATGAAAATTATCACCTTCTAAATTTCATGCGAATATTTTTTCAAAAAGTAACTATTTTGTATTTTTATTGTGACTTTGAAGTAGAGTCGAAAGAAGGGGGCGGTTAATGTTTGCAGAACAAGTAGTAAAACCATGGACTTAGGCAATTTTTTTTTCTCGTCGGCCTGTGAACTTTGAATTCCCCGTGATGTAAGATATTTTATAAGAAACCAGCATATGCTATGATATGATGTATATGATGATAATCACTAACCGAAAATTCTTTGTTTTGTTTTCACCCTCTGTAAAATTTCTCGAAGGCCAGCTTATAT
The DNA here is from genome assembly GCF_010883055.1 of Belonocnema kinseyi. Taxonomy (NCBI): domain Eukaryota; kingdom Metazoa; phylum Arthropoda; class Insecta; order Hymenoptera; family Cynipidae; genus Belonocnema; species Belonocnema kinseyi. The sequence continues at coordinate 143,952,327 of NC_046658.1, read as the reverse complement.
TTATCCTAAGATTTTTCGGGTACTAAATCTTACTTTGCTTCTGTCAGTTCTTTATTAATGTTGAGGGTCGGCATTTTGGTTGGTTTTTCCAAGCTTTTCAGTGTGTTAGGATTCACATTTATAATACTTTGCAACGTAGCTGGACGGAGTGGTAAAGGTCTGTCTTAACACTCATTTTTCTCAAGGTTTAATAGGTTCATAATTAGGCTTTTACTATTGTTAATACATTCCTAGCATTACAGATTCAAGAAACTTACTTTTTATTTACAGAAACATCATCAGGTATGCCGCCTAAAACAAGAGACTTTCTGGCACATTTTGGGATGCATAGCATGAATGCGAGTCATCAAGGTAGCTAATAAAAAAAAGTACAAATGAAAATTTATAACAAAAGTGTTAGTTAACATACAGTTTTTATATTAGAAGTTTAAAACTGTTGATAATTTTTTTAAACGTAAAATATTTTACACGCATCGAACCTTGTTATGAAGGGTTTAAAGAAAAGTGTTCGATAAAATATACTATAGCGGAAATTTTTTTTATTAAGCATATTTTTGCAGGCTCTTTCACTTTCAAAGCATTGCGTTCCATAAGGTATTTTTGTGGAATAAAAAAAATAATCATAACTTGTCAGCAAGCCCCCACTAATAATCACTCTCTTGCTGTTTTGAACGCTATCAAAAATATTATAGTAAAATTAATATAGGCCTATAATGATTTTCCTGTAAGGAAATTTCCAGTTTTTTTGCAACTATAGAAAATTATTTATACCAAACTCATAATAGAAAATCATTATAAAGAAAAATATTATAGCATTGAAATAAAATATAAAGCATTATTGACAGAATTAATATATAAAGTTTGCAAACTACACAGGAACGGTTTATTCAAGATTACACGTAATTCTGCGCAAAAACACTATATAGCAAAAAAATCAACAAGCTCCCTTGATATCGATAGAGTTGCTTGAAATCCTATAAAATCTCTTTCTCTTATTAAATTCTCAGAAATCACTTCAAATTATTTGAAAGCTCATTAAATTCTCTGAAATCAACGGAAATATAATAAAACCTCTCAAAACCATATAAATTATTTAAGAATAGTGCGAATGGAAAATGGAAAAGGGGAATCTAGAGAAGATTTTAGGTCATGCTTTCGCAAACATCTTGCAAGATATTCACATTATAATAAACTGAAACAAAAAAGCAACAAGAAATTTTGCAAGGAAAACTTTCTTAATATTCAATTCACATAAGAAATATCGAATCTATTATCTGCAAAAGTCGTTCAATGTAAGCACCAACACCATTGTACACAAAGTACACAGAGGCAGAAAGTCATTAAACGTCACTTAAAAGCCTGCTTCAAAAATATCATTTAATTAAGAAAAGAAACGATTGGAACTTTAAAGAAAGCTTGTTGAACTGGAAGAGGATGCACTTGCAAGCTGAAATTGAATTCATAATTTTAGAATCGAAAACAGATAAACATAAGATAAGTAAGAATTTTTCTACAAACAATTAAACAGAATTGGGGTTAACCATGTTCAGTGGAACGCCGATTCAGAATTCATTATATTCTCAGCAAACGTTGACAAAACGGCCATCGAATTAATGGAATAATTTCAATTTTTTCTTTAATTGGGAATGAGTATCAACTGAGTTCTAATTCAATTTTAATTCATTAATAGAATTTGTATCTTATATTATTAAAAGGCCATGTTATGATAAACTTGATTACATATTATTAATAGTAAAGTGACCTCCCATTTCAACGACAACATATCAGATTATAAAAGCTCCTAATATTTTCGATTATTATTGGATAATATATAATTTAATCTTCTATTTCGTCTTACAGAATCAGATTCACCTTCGGAGGATTTAGCAAATCCCCAGCGTTTTCCTGATACTCCACGCCCGAATCGTTTCCGACTTTCTTCTTCTTCTTCTTGTACCTCTGGAAGAACCTTATCTCTTGCGGAGCCTTGTATTCGATTCAGGTCAAGGTCTACTCGAGCTATACCTCCTCCTTCTAATCTATTTAAATGAATTGGAGTCCATAGCCTTGAACAACTTGAGTATGTTCTGAACAAATTCTATTCGCTCCAAGGGCACGTACTTCAAAAATACGTTCTGTCTGACGGTCAGCCAATTCAAAGGATAGCTAGCCCTCGTAATTACCAGCCTTTTCCAACGAAAGAATATATTGTATTATCAACATTGACTGGTGAAGCTTTTGCAACTTGGGAGGAGAGAGATTTCTCTGCTGGAATATATAACATGTCTCGAAACCGAGTGAAAATAAACATGCGTAACAAAAGCATTACTGGATTGACTTCGGAAGAAGTCAGGGACTCTCCAGTAGGCCCTCTCCGGCTGTTCAAGTATTATTATAAAGTAATTCATATTCGGCCAAATATGTCAAACCATTAATTAAACATCACAAGTAAAATTTGTCTATATTATAATAAAATATATTTTACGTATCTACATTAGTGTATGTATCTCCATTAGAGCATGTTTCAATCATGTATTGCGGAACTTTCCCTGGCACATTTTGAAAAATATTTGCTTCAAATTGAAAAAATGCATTTAAATGTCTTAGCGAAATTCTCAAAGAATGTTGTAAAATACTTGCGGTTGGTAAATGATCCCGAAAATTTTCGTGCAAATCTCCACATTTGTGTTATTTTTGTAAACATAATTTTCGGAAAATTAGAGAATTTCATTTAAATCTATTCCATTGAAAAGATAGAATTTTGATAGCTCTTTGCCGAACTTTCAAGTTTCGAAGCCGAATTTTTATTCTGAAGTAAGGTAAAACCTAATAAGTTGCAGAATATATATTTTTCCTTACTTTGGAGTGATCACTTGTAAATGCATTGTGTTAGTTGAGGAGAAATTACCTATTAAAAAAGTTCACAATACCCTTTTTTCATTGTTTAAATGAAGCTGAAAATGTTACAAAATCGCAGTTCCGTAAGAATCTTTTCACAATTGTAGGTTTCTAATTCTTTCACAATCAAAAATCTAGATATCTTTTACAATTATTTATAAAAAGTTAATTCGACAATTTGAGTGGATTTTTATGTATGATAACTTACATTTTTTTAACGGATCTCCACGTTTTGAGACCCCCTGAATCCGAAAATCAGGTTTTCACGATGGCGTCTGTCTGTCTGTCCGCGCGGCCGTCCGTCCTTAAACACGATAACTCTAAAAAAAATGAGCCAATCAAATCCATCTTTGGCGTACTTGTGTATAAAGTGATGCTTCAAACCTCTGGTTAAGGTGCCTCGCAAGAATACACACGAACATAATGATATTGCTAAGATCATTCACAAACTACCACCTCTTATCCACCCTTCATGATCTACTCCACTGGAAACTTTCATACGAGGTGCGCAAATATCTTAAAAGATCTGACAGCTCGAAATTCGTTGCATCTAATTAAAAAGGCAGTATTGCTGAACGCATGCAGCATCGTCCGGAGCCTTCCGGGCGTGAACAATAATAGTGCCTTAAATCACCTTCTATGTCCATCCCGCGTACACGCCAAATTACTTTGATAAACACATTTTTAATTTTTGAGACGCATGTTCACAGTCTTTGGCATTGGAACTAACGTTTGCAAGAAAGATGGATCCCTATAAGTAGGCTTTTCAGTTTAAACGTTGGATCCCCGAAGGGTACTTTGGCATGAATTTTTGCATCTCTATAAACGGGCTCTCCAGGATAAATGTTTAAAAATATCTTGGGGAATATGTCTTGAAATTTAAGAAAACTTTCCGTAATATTGTAATATTATTGTAAAAAATCTAACTAAAAAGTTAAGTTTCAAGAAAATAGTTAATTATCAACAAAATAATTCAATTTTCCTCTAAGTAGTTTTCTATCTAGCTTCAAAAATTATTTTTCAATTAATAATCAAATGGTTTAATTTTTAGTTAAAAAGATTAAATCTCTACAGTAAAGAATCCAATTTTCAAAAAATCAGTTAAATATTCAACAAAAACCAATAATTGAGTTATTGAAGAATTGTGGATTTTGTTTCAAACGTCATCTGTTTGAATAGATATTTGATCTTGTTTGGTTGAAGATGTAACTGATTTATTAAAATCTAATCTGTTCTGGCGGAGGATTCGATTATTGTGTTCTGGTGGATTAGTGGATGTTATATTAAATATTCGTGTTTTTGGGTTATTATTCTTTGCTTCTTATTTATTAAAGCTATAATCTGAGAAGAATTTCAATTACTAAAAGCCTTTCCTGACAAATATTTGTCACAGGCCGATTTTATCTGACTGTCCCAAGGTAAAATAATTATACACGTGCGAGAGTTTAACTTCTATTTAATAAATGATGTAATTATGATTAAAATTTTCCACGTCTTTCAATCCCAAAATGATCCAGGTACGCGTTTTATGCTCTAGAAGGGGAAAGACAAATATATCAAAACAGTATACATATGTACAAGACAGATCAGATTATTCATTAGTGACGCTTTTTTAAAACTCTGGTTTAAGCAATTTCTCCTCCATTTCGAAAAAATGAATATCCTTTGTACCCTGGTTTTAACCTTGGACGTTTTATTCAATTCTGTTGGCAAGTACAGAAAAAATTAATATAATTTTTTGTAGTAAGTACGTTTTGTAGAATTTATCTTCTCTCATATAATTCTTTTATCATTCAAATACTAATGTTCTTACAGTGATCTCACAAAACTGAAGGATTTCATAAAATTTATGACATTAATTTTATTTAATGCGAATATCGCATATCGGCCAATTTCCATAATACGATTAATTATTCAAATTTGGTTTAGTTTGCTATTTACTGTTTCCTAATCAGCAGATAGTAACCGATTATTAACGTCGTTTTCAATACTGGAAGGATATTAAATAGCCCTAACAATTTTATTATCAAAATTAATGAATAAGGCAATTCTTGGAATTAAGATAGGTTTCTCTTGATTCACTGCGAACACAAATTTGCTTTTAATGATCCGGAGGTCTTTGATTGTGAAATAATTCACAACTAGAAATTTACGTGAGATACAATTGTCTGGAGATCCGCAAATAATTATTGCTGGACATTTGAGATAGAGAACTCGTTCGTTTTGATTCATTCTAATAAGTTAATAAATTACCGTATTCCTTAAAAGGATGTTAGGATTACTCAAGTGAGACATGATTGCGCAATGTTTGTTTCTGTTATAAAATTCACGACAATGGGGTCAGTCAGACTCACTTGAATTAACTGATACTATTCTTCAAAATAATTTCAAAATAGGTGCAAGGATTCCGCACAGCGAGGTCTCTATGAAGTAGAGTGCAAAGCTGTAACGCAAATCATTGCGCGTATTAAATCAAAAGTTCAGAGCTTACAATGAAAAACTTATTTGCACAGCGAGGTTTCTATCAATGAGGATAGAGTACAAAGCTGTCACGAGATAACTCTTCTCTTGACTCAAATTTTATTTAAAAAATATACTTTCAGAAAACAACGAAAAATGATTTACCCTTAAATTCCAGAATTAACATTTAATTCCGCACAGCGAGGTCTTTATAAAATGAAGTACAAAATTGTCACAAAATCAAACGTCAACTTATTCTTGCCGAATCACAATATCATTTTATGAATTTCACTAAATTAGAAGAGAAAACCCCGCCATAAAAGTTTTGACCATTAGAAAACATTTTAAATTTAGGATTGCCTTTTTTTCCTATAAATCGTTGTTAGAGGATGTAACTCCCTACTTAATATCTTCTGAACGCAGAGACAACCCCAAACGTAGCTCACCCTCTGAGCTCCCAAAAGGAATAGCACTCTCAAATCTTTTCGACTTACTTTGGGACGTGTTCATGTTCCTTTTATTAATATAATCTGAGTAAGAAGAAGAGAAGAAGAGGTAACCTTTCAAATTTCATTTAAAAAATCTGTATTAGTTTCGAAGATATCGCGAGTTAAGTTTCAAAAAACGTTTTGAAATTTTAACTCTCGGAGCCCGCATCTGTCTTTTTGTGGCGTTATCCCCTCCCTTTCCTACTAGGCAGTACTTGGCCGCGCGCTCATTCGGTTCTGCTTTCCGGAGGTTCAATTATTGAGCGTTCAAAATTCGCGCAATCATCTTTCAGCGCGAGTTCATACTTGGATTCAAAATTCACTGTTGAATTCTGCCGAACTTTCAAGTCTCATAGCCAAAATACGAAACTCTTCTCTTTATAATTTGAAACTTTGAAAATTTTTAACTTTTTCAAAAAAATATCCCTTAAGGAGAAAAATAAAAAATCCTGAAAAGGTAGGTTATTTCAACAAGTTATTAAAATAAACACCTCGAAAATTCCGCGTTACTATTTTCCCCAAAAGTAAAGATTTTGAATTTGGACTGTGACTTTAAAGTAAATTAAATAAGATAAGGCTTATAATTTATTTTTTTTTATTTTTAGGTAATCACTTGTTAAAGAAGTTATATTGATGGAGGTGACGTAACCAATTCATAATATTCACAATACCCTTATGTTAGTCTTTGAATAATTTAGAAAATGTTACACAATCGCATTCTTTTAGAAAATATTTTCAATTATAGGTATCGTATTAATTTAAATACAAGTATTCGCGAATCACGGGTAGACTGAAACGGACTTATGCGGAACAAAACGGACTAATAGAATTCCAATTTTACCATTTTCAATACATTTTTAAGACTACCAGTGCATAATTCTTTTTGTCTTTTTGCAGAAATATCATCAGGTATGCAGCCCATAACAAGGGACTTTCTGACAAATTTTGGGATGAGTAACGAACAGGAGAATCAGGAAGGTACTTTTAGTCCAAACAAACATTTATGACAAAAGATTTCATTTATAAGCAGCTTTTATATCCAAAAATAAAAAAAAATTATTATAACTGAATGGTCAGTAACTATAAGGGGCTGAGTCAGCAAATTATTAAAATTCACTTTTTTGGCTTTTTGCTTTGCCCAATTTGTCCTAATTATTGACATAAAAAAGTTATTCAAAAGGCTATCCCGAGACGTACTCGGTGAACTGCTTCTCCGTTCTCCAGAATAATTTTCCGAATAAGGGTTAGCCTCTTATGGTTAGCCTAAAATATGATAGTAAAATCAATATAAGTAGGCCTAAAATGATTTTCGTATAATAAATCTCCCACCTTTTTTCTAAAAACTGTAGAAAATTAATTATTGAAAATTTATAATAGAAAATCTTTATGGAGAAAACTATTATTGCATTGAAATCAATTCCATGGTAATATTAATGGATTTAGTATAGAAAGACGACAAGATACACAGGAAAGGTTTATTTCAGACTACTCATAATTTTGCGTAAATAGACTTTAAGCAACAATTTATGTGGAAAGTCCCATGGTACCTTCAGAGTTGCTTCAAATCTCATAGAAATTTGAGAAATGCTTTCGAATCTCTTGAAGTTATGTCATAGCTTTGGAAATATTCATGAGTCCACTAAAGTCTTTTAAATTTATTAAAATCCTAAAAAATCCCTTAAATAGTTCAAGTGCTCTAAAATTATCAAAATATTCGGGGATCCTATGAAATTCCTTTATCTTATCAAATCTTCTGTCATTTCTTAAAATCATTGCAAATCCTACCAAGTTCTTTCAAATACCATGAAACTTTTCAAATCTCCTGAAATTCTTTAAAATCCGTTGTAACACACTTTTTTTTTGAAAGTTACGTTAGAGTAATCTCAGATTATCAAGCTTCTAATATTTTTGGTTATTATTGGTTAATAATCAATTTAATCCTCTATTTCGTCTTACAGAATCAGCTTCGCCGTTAAAGCGTTTACGAAATGACGATCCTTTGTCTGATATTCTTTCCACGCATCATTGCCGACCTTCTTCTTCGTCTGGCAGACAATTATCTGCTGTGGAGCCTCCCATTCGAATCAGGTCCAGGTCTCCTCCTCACGAACTCCCTCGTTCTAAACTATTTGAATGCATGGGAGTTAATAAACTCGAAGATCTTGAGCATGTACGGATTTTCAAGAATTCTAGTCCGCTCCAAGTGTACGTACTTCGAAAATACGTTTTCCCTGCCGATCAGCCAATTCTAATGATATCAACCCACCGTAACTACCGGCCTTTTCCAATCAAAGAATATATCGTTTTATCAACATTGACTAGTGAAGCATTTGCAACATGGGATGAAAGAGGTTTCTTGAGTGGAATATATAATATGTCTCGAAACCGAGTGAAAATAAACATGGCCAGCGGAAAAATTATCCCACTGACCTCAGAAGAAGTCAAGGACAGTCCAGTAGGCCCACTCCGACTATTCAAAGAATATTATCGAGTAATTAATTCTATGCCAAACATTCCCCGCCATTAGTTAAACTTTGCAAGGACAAGTTTTTTATATTACGTTAAAATCTATTATATAGTATCTCCATTAGCATATGTTTTATTAATGTAGGTACCCCTGTCCGTATCTTCCATTTTAGGTAAAAAATGTCATTCTTAAACCTCTTATTAACTCGCGTGTTATTTCGCCATAAATTTAATTTTGTTAATTTTAATGACATTAATCATTTGGTGAAAATTTCTTTCCGATGTTCTCAGGAATATTTTGAAAACTTTTGTGAAAAATTTCTTATACACGTTTGTTATATCATAAATATACTAAAATATATTCTGGTGCTTATTTTAGCGTTATATGTACATACTTGTACAAAAATAACAAATATAAAATAAAACAAAAGCTTTTCATTTAAATATAGAAATCCATTAATTACTTTTTCTGTCGTTACAACTTAAGGTATGCCTACTGAAAGATTATCCGTTTCTTTTGTATTTTTAGGACGCAGATGTCCAAGCATATACTGCAAAGTGAAACCAAAAGCCCCAAATGTCTAACCAATAGTTTGCCATGTCTTCCAATAAAGGGCTTTAGTGTTTCGCAGGTTATTTTGCTTCAGAATCATTTAACGATATAATCTTCTTTCATCTGTCAGAAAGGTTCGATTTTGTTGCCTTCTTGCACACCAAGTCTCTGCCGTTAAGAGACTATAATCTCATCCAATATTGACGGTTTTAATGTCTCGATGTACCGAGGCTAAATGTTTATAGTAACATGGTTTATTAGCGTTCTGGCTCTACTTGTTTTTTTATATTGAGTCAACCTATCAAATTTTACCTTACTTTGTTGACATCCATATCCAACCTGGTCTTTCATAGTGGATCTCGACCCCATTCTGGGACAAAAACTGCATTTGTAGCTCGAGTTTTGCGGCCAGATTTTCAACGGTTGTCACAGCTGCAGATTATACAAGAGCTTTCACCTCAGCGGAGTTTGTATTACGATCAAATGCGTGATAAAAACCTTGTCGTTGAAATGTTCTATTAGTGCACGTAGATCATTTTTGATGTTTAACTTGGACAGAGAATGTTATTCTGTTAGTTCTACATGTTTGAACTCTAGTATAGCATGACCAAAATTTATTTCAAGGTGCTGTAGTTTTTCTGAGATTTCGCTGTTCACATCATCGTTATTAATATCCGGGTTTGGTTCTACTGGAGGTCTTTGTTGCCCACATCTTCTTAGGGGAGTTCATCAATAGAAGCCTCTGTTCAACTTACATTTTCATAGCAAATATTTCAACAGCCGACGGTCATCCGTTTGCAGATATTCAGCGCTTGCGATCTGCTAGATACTGCTAATTTATTCTTGTAGCTATATCTGGTTGTTTTCCCACTTTTCTCTGCTAAAAAATTAAGGCGCATAACATTTATATGCATATGGTTTGTTAATTTTAGTCGTCTTTTTGGTTGCTGAACCTCTGCCTCTGACTCTGTTTTTATAAGGCTATACGAGGGTGGATTGATAAGTTTCCGGCCTGACCAAGAGATGGCGCCACTAGGCCTACCTTGAGGTGGCGTTCTATAGTAACATCCTTAGATAGCTTGTA
>NC_046658.1:143929416-143942278 GCF_010883055.1 Belonocnema kinseyi | reverse complement strand
TATCAGCCTTGGAAGAGATTATGTTGAGAAATAAAAAAAAAAAATTCTTAAAAACGTTGTTTTTCTTGGTCAGGCCGGAAACTTATCAATCCACCCTCGTATTATCTCAGGACGTGGTTGTGCTAAATCATCAACCGTCGTTTTCCACGCCAAATCAACATATTATTTAATCTCCATTGCTCGGTATTCTGAGAGGTGTAGATTAGTCCTGATGCCCTGAACCTTAGCGATAAAATCTCTCAGTGCGTTTTTCTTTATATGAGGATACTTTACAGCAAATTTCGTCCACAACTTGTATCTTTACCAATTTAAATTGTATCCTTATCTCTAAAACTAAGAACATTTTTCCGTCAGACTAACAATTTTGCATTCTGATTATGACGTTGAAGAAAGGTAAAATAGAATAAGTGACGGATTTATTCTACGTCTATGGGTTGAATATATATTTTTTTTGTATGAAGTAATAACTTGTAAATACATTATGTTGACGGTAGTGATGTTACCCATTTAAAAAATTACACAATAGGATTCGGTCATTTTTGAAATAAAGTTGAAAATGTTACCCAATTGGACTCGTTTACGAATCTTTTCACAACTCTATGTTTCCTTTTTTCACAACAACTAGACGAGTAGATGAGACACTGTTTAACAAGAGTGAAAGAAATTTGTCAAGATGGTTTAGTAATATTGAGAGAATGAAAGGAAAGCGATTGGCGAAACAAATACACTTAACTCTCAATGTGTGTAACCTTAACTTACGTCGTTCCTCGAATTCGAGTCCTTCGCATTCTGATCATGCGGCAGTACTTTCAGTGCGTTAGTCGGGTCAGCTGTTAGCATGCGTCTAAATCCAATAGAAACGGTTTTTGCGATTCAAACCATCGAGGGTTAAGGGTATGTTTATGTTTATACCGAAGGCAGGCTAAGGTTCAAATTGTGGGAGTGTATAAATAATATTCTTCCAACAGCGCCAATATATCCAGAGATGTAGAAACACAATGGCTTGCATTAGAAAATATTTTAAAGTAAAGGAAGCCTAAGTTGTATGCCAGGATAGATTGGCACTCGCAAAGAATTTTACTCAGTGTATTTATTCGGTGTAAAAAGTGTATATCTTACTATCGGGTTACCAGACAGTTTGCGAATTTTTGTGTAATGAATGTGACCTGTTTTGTAGCGGTATTTCCGTACGAACGTGCTTTCGCAATAGAAAAACGAAATTTCTAAATCTGGCTTCTCACATATAAATTTCTTGATTCGTCCGGTACTGCCACGATTGGCAGGTCGATCAGTTCTTCAATAGCCCGTAACACATATGAGACAGAAAGAGATGAGGTCACGAGAGCGAGAATACTGCAGAATGCGTTTATTACCGAAGCATACTTTAAAGATTTACAAAAAAATAACATTTCATTATCTGTATGAAAAATTGAATTACTTATAACTTAAAGAACAGGAGAAAAATACATTAATTGAATCAAGATCGGTCCATTTTCGGGGAACATAGTTTTTCAAAACCCCCAGTCAAACCTTTTAAAGCCATCCCAATATGGCCGCTCGAAACACCCGCGTGCGTACTAAAGCCGCCCTGAGTTCATTGTCGCGTACGCACAATCGTTTCGCTTTTCGTATTTTAGGGACGTCCGCCTCAACTCTTTTAAAGTCGAGTTTTGAGTCGGAGGTTTCCTAACTTCCTGTTCTTTCCTTAGACTCTCAGGTTTTCAGCGTCGCGCCTACTGATTGGCTAGTTGCAGCGAGAGAGATCCAATGAGAGGACTCCACCAATGTGCATCTATGTACTAGCGTCCGCAAAGTCGATTGGGCCCGTCCTACCGACTACTGTGGTTTCCAGTGGCTGCCTGAACGGTTCATTCGGTCTCACTCGGTGGCCAGACCAGAATTGTTTCTCGCCACTGGTAATGACACTGCTGCGTTGTGTTTACGGTACCTGACCGACGGCTGCGATGGTCTCCCTTGATTGATAAAACATGGCCGTCCGTTAAGAAGGTGACGGGCCATTGCTGCCTCTCATGAACTGCGCGGAACGCATCCTTTTTCTGACATGTCTGCTGTTCGTGTCAGGTCCCCTCCTGGCAGGTTAATATTTTCACCTACCAGGATTCCTTCTCCTGAAAAAATGGCACTATCAACATTTTATGGTGACTTCTTTGCAAAATTGGAGAATTTTAATACTCTTGTTGAAATATTTCTTAGCAAGCAGCAACACTCAAGGACGGTTAAAAATAACATTTGTAAATAGCAAAATTACACGAGTGACCCCAGATGAAATCAGGGCAACTCCAGGAGGCACCTCTCGCTTTCTCTTAATGAATTTTCAAGTCGAAATTCGATAAAATCAAAAACAGTCAATTTTAAGACTAAACCAGTACCTTCCCATGAAGATAAAAAAGCACAATTTTTAAAAAAATTTTCACAAAATCATGGCAACGCTGATAACACCTAAATGAGCAGTGGCTTACATGCCACTTGCGTGTCCTTAAACGTAAAATTTTGCATCAGCGTTGGTCTATCTCTATGAACAAGCATGGTCTTGTTTTTGGATGTACCGATTTCCAAATAATTCAACCTACAATATCCAGCATATTCAGAAATATGGGCTCTGAAGTGCGAATGAATATCCTAGCTGCTTTATAGACTGAATGATTTACGCCAGAATAGATTATAGTTGAATGAGGAGAAGGCTCTTTTGAGGTCAATAAAATACGTAAAAACCTAACGATTAGGAGTGGAAAGATGAATCTCTACGATGGAGCTTAAAACTAAGAGATCATCCATACAACCTTTGGCCGTCCGAAGACCCGCCTAAAATTTCGGCGAACACTGACACTCATTCAGCCATGCCACCAATCTGTCCAGGAGGATTCGCGTGAATACTTTAGCAATAGCGTTCACTGGAGATATGTTTTTATATTAGGCTAGATCTTTTTTGTCAACCCTTTATAATTACAAGCATATAATGATATTTGTCCAATCTAAGAGGACCTCCTTATTTTCTCAGACCCTCCTGAACAAGCATTTAGGAAAATCCACTCCTAAATCCGGAAGCGCTCTATAAAATTCCGTAAAAATACCATCTTCATCTATAGCTTCTCCCGGTTTACATCTGCTCATGACAGCAATTATTTCTGCTTTGGAAATCGACCCATTCAGGAGAGGATGTGTATTCACGGATCAAGCAAAATCAAGTCTTGACATGTTTGCAGAATTACAGAAATAAAAGGTTGTACCTCGTCTAGCGGCGCAAATACGAATCTAAACTTTAGCAAATTGACTCTCTGTCCAGCAATAACTTAAAATATTTTAAACCAAATATAAATTGTGATGAAGAAACGGCGTAGTTTATGAAGATCCACTTGGGGTTACATCAAGGGCTTTGCGAGTATACCGTTTTTGGTTCATAAATATAGCTATATCACCACTTGCCCTACTAAATCTACTGATTTCCATCGCATTTGCCGAAAAACCATTTATGATGAGGAAGCTAAATAAGGGGCAGGGGCTACAAGAGCGGCCAGAAAGCATATTTAACATAAGTAAAGAATTCCGCTGCCTAAACTAGCCGTTGAGATGTCTTCTAGGTTAGCAAACCCACGGGAGTTCCAGAAGACAATTCGAATGTCCTCTCCCACCTACACAACGATGTCATTCGCTCTTCTTGCGAGAGTTTATCTAGGATAGCATGAATAAATTAAATCCTTCCCCCTGACTGAGACATCGTACCCTTGTTCTGACAGTTTCCTCTTCATTTCTCAGACACGATTTGTCAGTTGTCTCTCCATCTTTGAAATGTCACTTGTCACCGAAAGAAATATAATCAAAGTCCTTATCAATTTCAAAAACTCGAGATCTATGCAATGGCGAGCCTAACCTGATGAGGATGGTTGAAGAGCTTTCTCCGTAAGTAATTTGACATCATCTTATAACACGAAATTTCTTCTCTTAAGCTCTTTGTTTTGGATTTTCAAGGCCTCGGATTTTTCTTTTAGAATCAAAAGATCATTTTTAATCTGGTACTCCGAACCGTTTAGCGTGGTAAAATCGTACTTTGTCACCGACGTATCCTCTTTTATGAAAGTCAGGAGAGCTTCAAACCGCTCAACGTAAGAAGCTGGCATCTTGGGTAGTGCAGAGAAGTGCTGCAAACACTCCATTTCAAACACGGTTTTTACAACATAATCAGATGAAATACAATTGCACTAACGGAGCACACGCGAGATCGACATTTACGCACCTTTTATGCCAAAAATCAGATCGAGTTTTAGTCAGAAAAATAGAATATTATCGGAATTATTCGGAACGACACCAAGCGCGACCAGAAGGCATGTCGCCATATTGCAACCACGATTTTCTCATAAAATAATAAATTGATAACAAAAAAGTTATATTTTTAACCAAGTAATTTGAATTTTGTATCAAGCAAGGTCAGACATTTAATCCTATGTGATGGTCAAAAGGCAACAGCGCGGGACCTGGATTCGGCCATTTACCTGACTCCCTTTCTTTCTTATTGTAGAAATACAATAGGGAGAGGCATATTGTTGTTATGACCCGCACAATAAATTCGAAGGAAAGTAACAATTATTTACGTAGCGAAGTCGAACATTTCAAATATACGACATTCCATCCTCCCCCGCGTTGAGAATTTATGATCAACTTAAATTTATCTTGTTTACATACTCAAGTATATTGTATCATTGAATCGACGAATTGGTATACAATTTGACATGATAGAGAACAACAACAACAAAATTATTATTTTTTCAAACAAAATCAATCAGTTTTAGCCATAAGGCCTCGCCTTGACATTTTCATTATTGACAGACAAAGGTGCCAATTTTCTGCTATTTCTTTAAAGATTGATTTTGGCGGTTTTCACACTGACTGTTCTAATAATTCCACCTGAGCCAGGAAATGTTGCCGTGACGCGACCTAGTAACCATTGAATTGGTGGAATGTTGTCCTCTTTTAGGAGCACGATTGAACCCTCCTGTATCTGATGTTCACCGTGGATCCATTTGTGTCAAATAATTAACGCGTTCAGATATTCTTTATACCAACGCTTCCACAAATCTTGACGCATCTTCTGAAAGTGCAGCCATCTCGCTGATATGATTCCCATATGGCTCCAAACTGAGGCGACAACAGGAAAATAAATTTCCATTTGATTCCTTGATCGCTAAGGAACTGACTAACTCTTTCGTTGTGAGCTTCGAATTGTATCAAATTCTGAATTTCTTTTAATCCGCTATTTGCGCCTACAAAATTGGAACCATTGTCGGAATAAATAAAATTGGGTTTACCGCGCCTAGCTACAAGTCGACGCAAGGCAGCCAAGAAACCTTCGGTAGACAAATGAGTTACCACCTCAAAATGTACTGCGTTAACAACTAGGCAAATGAATAACGCAATGCAAACCTTAACTCGCGACCTATTGTTATACTTTCTCTCAATGATAAAGAATGGACCCCAATAATTCACCCTAATATTACAAAACGGGCGGGCTTCAGTCATTCTTATTTTCGGCAAGTTGCCCATTTTGTCTCTAAGCGAAGAGGAGACATATTTGTACAAAAAAATACGATATTTGAATGTGTCCAAAAGACGGTCTTACTAATATGAAGTTAGATGCATTTTTCTACTGTTGTGAAGAATTTTGAGAATAATTGTGCACCGCAGAGTTCTAAGCGCGCTATTGGGCTGGTTTTTAATGGGGCTACTCTGAATTTGGTACACAACAGTCTTCTCTCAATGTGACCTTGATTGTTTTTCGTCCTGATGTAGATGCAGTTTCCATAATCCTTCTCACTAAGATCACAAAATCGAAGTCTTATTAATGCTATTGGGTACCAAATCATCCCACATTAACTTGCATTCCTATAATCTTTGCATGTGTATCGTTGCAAATACAGTGATTGGTCTTAATAAACCCAACGGAGTAAAAAGCTTGGCAATCTCGGAGAGTATCGTCCATTTACTAATTTTAGAATTTACCACAAAAGTATTAGCAAAGTAAATGATTTGATCTGTTATGGAACTCTATGACACTCCTAACGTCTCTAATGTTTGATAATTGTTAAAGTGAAGGTGTTAATTGACGTTATTTTCTGAGATCGCTTGTAGGAGTTGCATTTCGTTTGACACCCATTGTCGTATATTCATAACACCGAGATTAAAAAGTTTTGTTATATCGTTGCAAATTCGAATTCCTTATTCTAACGTTTCCGCGCCTGTGATAAGATCATCTACATATAGATCTCTGTTAAGAATAATCGCTGCATTCGGATATTTGTAACCTTCATCGTCTGCTTACTGTCGGAGTGCGCGTATTGCGAGTAATGGAGATGAACTCATTCCAAAAGTGACGGTATTTAGTTCAAAGTTTTGAACATTGACTCCATCGAGTCTCTGCAGAATTCGTTGGAATTTTCTATCTTCTTTTCGGATTTGAAATTGGCGATATCGAAAATTGTGAATTCGGAATCAAAGAATGTGTGAGACGACGTCGTCTTGGATAGTCGGTCCTAACATAAGCGTCTCATTTAAAGAAACACCGGAGTCGGTTTTCGCTGATCCATTGAAGAGTACCCTCACCTTTGTGGTTGAGCTATTTTCTGTGAATACCGCATGATGTGGTGGATAAAAATCCGAATTGTTGCTCATCTCGCGTAAGTGACATGTGGCCAAGTTTCAAATATTATTCAATGATTGATGAATATTGATTTTTTAAATTAGAATTGCCGGAAGTATTGCGAGTTGTGTGTTCTCCAAAATGTTTTTCACAAGCGACTACCTCGGCGGACAGTTGAACTCACCCCAAACCTTCTTCTATTTCCCAAAATTTTAAAATTTCTGACTGTAAATCCTAAAAATGACATTTGACTGAATTTGAATTTAAACGTATAGTTGATAGAAAGGCAGTGTTCCCGCGTATTAACCATTCTAACTGAGTTCCTTGAAGGATGAGATCGACACCTATCGAGACAGATCGATTTGACCAGTGCAAAATATGGACAATAATGGTCCAGATCCGAGCAGCACATCGATAGGTGCTGTTTGGAAAAATATGGATCGGCTAGTTCTTTATTTGGGGGTATATGGATCGCTCTTGATACAAGACTGTGTTGTGCCTTTCGTTGCACACCAGACAATTGCCAAATTTACAGTCTTTGAGTTTATGATTGTGGCGCATGCAATTAGGACAAAGCGCAGCATCTTGCAAAATTTACCGTCTTTCAGGAATCAAAAGGGCGCGAGATTTTTTGCATCGAAAAAAGAGATATGTTTCAATTTGAACTTCTCGCTGAGTCAAACGAGCAGCTATTCGATGTATAAATTCCAACATATAATCGAGTTCTGGAAAAACATGTCTCCATAGGGTTTCGTCCCATTTTTCTTAAGTGGTTTTATGCAATTTTTCTTCTAAATTTTGTACGATAATTTCTTCCGATACCTTGACCCTGAAAAAAGCTGCTGATAAAATGTGTTGCTGTGTTTCGTCAGCTAACTTAAGTAATCCTTCGGCAGTTTGGGTTTCTTGGACCGGTGATCTTAAAAGTAAGCTTAAATGCCTCAAAATAATTAATTGTTTATTCGCACAAGTTCTCTCTAGAAATTTTTGACACTACTTAAATCACTTTGCTTATGAATCAATGATGTGAAGGAATCTTTAAAGGCCAACCACTCTTTGTAGCGAACACTAAAAGTCGGAAATGCCGCCTGTGGTAATTTGACTGTACGCTTTGTTATGTTATTAGTTCCAGTATCCATCGTTTGATCTGGCCCTCGCGCCGTGATGCCGAATCCAAAAATGTTGTCAATTTTGTCTTATTTCGAATGGTTTAATAGATACTTGTAGAAACTGACAGCTTTTATATTTTTCTCATGGAAAATGTTATATGCCTGTAGTTGCTGACACCAACAGGTTACGCATTTTAAGATTGCAACTCATTTATTATAATATTAGAAGCTTTATCGGTTAAAAAATTTTAATCATCAGCAGATGTCAACTGTTCCGTCTTAAACTATCTGTTAATTCACAGTCATGTAGGATTCGAATCACACCAATGTCGCGCCGCTAAAAAGACTTGGAGTTACGCATCTTTAACATACACTGTGTGAGTTAATCAGCTCTCTCTTACGGTCGTTAAGTCATTAGTCATTAACCAACGATTCCAGTGTGCACTTCTAAACATCTTTCAGCAGAGAAAAAAACATCAACAATTTTCAAGAATAGGATCAAATCAAATTGTAGGAATCTTTCAAGACGCCGAATTAGATTGCATTATATTTCCAGCATACTTTAACAAACTGGTCAGGAAATTATTGTCAAGCTAACGAACACCTTTAAGACGAAAAATATGATTTTTACTAATTAGACTCATCACATTGCCGGGGTTAGAATATGTCGGCAGAACGGAATAATTTTAATTTTATTATTAATCCAGAATGAGAGTCAACTGCGATCTAATGCGACTTCATTTCCTTTATAGAATTTGTATGTTATACACTGGAACCGCGTTTATATCCGCTCTCACGTATATCCTCTCGCGCTTATATTCCCACCATGATTTTCATTTATATCGGCATGGTATCCGCCACCTCGCAGTACCTCGTAACAAACAAGCCAATCTACGAGCAGCGTGGTCATTTCCCTTTCCCTGAGCAACATTGGTAGGATCATCTGCCGAAGCATATATGCGAATGTTTATTAATATCTAGTGACTTCATATTTTCACGACAATATCTCAGATTATAAAAGTTTCTAATTCTTTATTTCGTCGTACAGAATTAGCTTCGCCGTTTAAGTGTCTACCAAATGACGATCCTTTGCCTGACACACTTCCGCCGCATAAGTACCGACCTTCTGCTGCATCTTCTTCCGCCAGACAATTATCTGCTATGGAACCTTCTCTTCCAGTCAGGTCAAGGTCTCCACCGCATACATCTCTTGCTTCTAATCTATTTAAATCTATTAGAGTTCATAGCTTTCAACAACTTGAGCATGTTCAAATTTCGCGCCATTTTAGTCCGCTCCAAGTGTACGTACTTCGAAAATACATTCTTCCTGCCGATCATCCAATTCAAAGGACATTCAGCACTCGTAATTGGCAACGTTTTCCGACGAAAGAATATACTGAATTATCAGCATCAACTGGTAAAGCTTATGTAACATGGGAGAACAGAGGTTTCTTTGGTGGAATGTATAATATGTCTCGAAACTGAATGAAAGTAAATATGGACAGCGGAAAGATTACCATATTCACCTCAGAAGAAGTCAAGGAGAGTCCAGCAGGCCCACTTCGAATATTCAACGAATATCATCAAGTAATTAATACTCTTCTAAACATTCCACACCATTAGTTGAGCTTTGCAAGGAAACATTTTTTACATTATGTTAAAATCTATTATACATATCTACATTGCCGCATGTATAATAATGTACGTACTCCTGTCAGGGACTTTTATTTTAGGTGAACTATGTCACTTTTTTCAACATGCTTTTCAGAAAGACACCTTAAGGTATTTCAAATAATATATTCTACAAATTTGGTAACCTTTTAAATGAAAATTTGAATAAAATTTCCTATTATTCAGTGAAAAATTGAATTTTTTCCAAATTTGAAATTCATTTCTAAAATTCGTTAATTTCATTTAAAGTAAATAACAAATAACTCCTAAGGAATCTGTGCAAATTAGATTCGTTTCATGTTTTCTTTAAAACTTCAGGAAGGATTGCATTTTTCCATGAATAAAAGTAGCAAATGCGACAATTTTACGGTTTTGTACAAATTTGTAGTTACGTATGTACTCATGATATTGGATAAAAGTGTCCGAGTTGAAGTAAAAACTTGTGGTATTCAGAGAAATAATTTTGGTAATTATGTTTTATTTTTAAGATTTAAAAAAAAATACATGAAATTGAAATACTAATGCCACTTAGAAATTACAAGGTTTCACTAGGATTCACATAGTTTTGCCAAATTTTACAAGTACTCACAAATGTTTACAAAAAATGACAGCGTTACCATTGATGTAATTGTTTAAATTCAATTGTGTAAATACATTTTGTAGAAGAAATTTTACAAATCATCTATTGCAATTGCTTAATGTGATCATGTATCAATGTCATCAGTGATGTTATACCGTTTAATTACAACATAAATTATCTCAGTTTGTCAAGGTAAAGTAATCATGCACGTGCGCGAGTTTAGCGTGTGCTACAGTGAGAAGGTGATTCTATCATATTTTAAATTTCTCATCACACCAAGTCCCAAACAATAATCCACAAAGGCGATTAATTCTCGGGAAGGGGAATATCTGATAAGTCATTAATTGCGCTGCTCTCCCAATTATGCGTTATAATTGTTTTCATTATTTTGAAAAAATGAAGACCTCTTATAATCTGATATTAACGCTGAACTTTTTTCTTAATTGTATTGGTAAGTAAAAAATGAACATTTATGTATTCCTTTTCAAACTCAGCATTTCAGAAGTTTTATACATTTTAGAAAAGAAATATCACTTTTAGAAAAAAACTAAGAAATCCGGGATTTACACCGCATTTAGACTACCGTCGGAAATTTTCGGTACGACTAGCGAAAGTACCATTAAAAATCACTGCTCACTAAATTAAAATATGTCAATTGTCTTGAATAAAGCACTTGTCTGAAATAAAAAATTTGCATTTTTCGACTGAAATACAGTAAACTACGCACTGAAATATCAATTAACAGTTTACATGTTTCGTCGGAACTTTGCCAACATCGCAGAATCCCGTAGTTCGAGTTTTTTAATGTTCACACGAATTCGAATAAAGTAATATAACTAACACTATATTTAAAGGTGAAGGAACAAGGGAAATAAATCAAATACTATTCGAAGGGAAAAAGCCTCTCGGTAAAAAAAACCTTTTATTATCGTCTGTGAGCTTACAGTTTACAAATCCAAACCGATCACGTGTACCATACTTGTCGAAACAAGCTACAAGAGGGTTGCCCTAGATAAGTCGGTGGACTGAACAATACTAAAAACTTAGTGTGAGATTGACGCCACGCTAATGAGAGAAACCGTTCTCTCTCTTTTTTCTTCAAATCGCGACGGCTCAAGATGACGGAAAAACCCGAACATAAACGAAGCTAGTCGTTCGGCATAGCGTTAGCCGTTGAATCGCTGCATTGTATATTCTCCCAGGATTTACCATGCGAACGAAATAAGCAGAGTAAACAGAGAATATGAAAAAAATACGCAAATACATGCAAAAGCTTCGGTTTTGACCGAACATCACAGGCAATATTTTCTTCTGTAGGTCAAAAATATCTCGAATAAATCTCTATTTCTGTTCCTTTTTTTAGCGACTAAACACGCCAGAAGTTATTTTTTATGCTCACTTTAGTCATCCCGCCAGTTTCCAGCGCGGCGGTAGTGTATATATGTTCTTATAATTATCACAGTGTAAATTCCGCGTCACATTTTTCTTCTAAAATATTGATTTTTAAACTATTTTAAAAAATATCACTATTTTAAGGTGTAGTTACACGAAATGGCGCCTTAATTGGAACCAGCTTCAAATAATGGATCATTTTTTAATTCAGAGATAAAAAATAGTATAGAATAATAACAAATATCGGCAATTTTAAAGTTAGATTTTTTATGATTTTGGTCAAATATACGTCTCATGATTTTTGCTCTTATTTTTACAATTAATGTACGATAGAAAAAAAGAGCAAGAAAAATACAAATATTTTTCCGCTGTAAAGACGAACGGATTGTTTGGAAAACGTCTTCGACACTTTTCCGTCAGTCTGTAAATCTTTTTCACAAATGTTTTAATATTTGTTCAGAAAAATTCTTTTTTTAGTGGGGTTTTATGAATTCTTATCATATTATTCTTAAGTATAAGAATTTTTGGTGACTGTTTTTGTATCATTTTTCCCATAGCGTTGTATTCTTTAATAAAAACAACTAAATCTGTTATTGTATGAATTTCTATAGAAAAATTTTAAAACAAAAATTTCAATACCAAAATTTTAAGGCCACCTCTTTTTTAATGAATGAATGAATTCTCTTAATTTTAGTTATACCGAAGCTAAAAAAATTTCTCTTTCAAGGTTTGATTTTTTTTGAATTTCTGTATAAAATGAGCCCAGGGTGAAGCCAATATATCGAGTTTTTAAGTTGATGTTGCAAAAATAGTGTAAATTTAAATGTTTTCTTAAATTTTCAATAAATTCCGAAATAATCGACATTTTTCAATGTTTTTGAGCTCATTTTGAAGTTATTTTTTTCAGTTTACAGCAAAAGCGTACGAGTATAAATTGTAAAAAATTTCTTACCAAAAATAATATTGCAATTTTTCCAACTTTCTGGTTCCCACTTCAAGTTCTTGCAATTGAAGAAGAAAATGCTTAAGATTTAGACTTAAGCTTTGTTGTGATACGGTGAAAAAAAAATTAAAAATGAGCCCAAGAACATTGAAAAGTGTTGACTATTTCGGAAGTTATTGCAAATTTAAGAAAACATTGGAATTTACACTATTTTGCAATATCTACTTAAAAACTGGAAAAATTGGCTTGACTCTGGGTTTATTTTATGCATAATTTTGGAAACAATCAAATTTCAAAGAGTAATTTGGATAGCTCAGGTATAATTAAAATTAAGAGTATATATTCAGTCATTAAAAAAGACGTGGCCTAAAACTTTTGCACGGCAGTGTAGGCTACAATAAAAAGTACTGCGTTATGATACTATACAGTCTGTCAAGTTAAAGCGTGGGTGGCTTTACTCGCAGTCGGTAAGGTGTATCGACATGATTTTGGTGTCAAAATATTAAGAAGAGCTCCCT
>NC_046658.1:143915920-143929316 GCF_010883055.1 Belonocnema kinseyi | reverse complement strand
AGAGGGAGCTCTTCTTAATATTTTGACACCAAAATCATGTCGATACACCTTACCGACTGCGAGTAAAGCCACCCACACTTTAACTTGACAGACTGTACGTAAATTTTGTGATTAATTAGACTCAATTCTTTTGCAATATTTTAGCGTGTTTTAAAAGATTCCGAAAATGTTTCATCAGATTTTAATAATTTGAAATATTTTCGGGTATTTTGCTTCAACAAATTGTAAGCGTGAATATATTGTGATACCACCTTCCGGCTACGTGGAGTGGTGGGGTCTACTCTCGAGTTGCAATAGACGAGATGTTTAAGTTTTGAAGGAATGGCAATAAACGAAGTTTGACTGTACCTAAAAATATCCTAAAAGTAACAGTTTTCAATTATTTAAGTAGACACCCAGGTTAAAGGATATTTAGAATAAACGTAATGAATTAAAAGAAAATTTACGTATAGTATCGTAATGTGGTACTTTTTATTGAAGTCAGTATGGTTTTTGTGATTTCCAAAAAAATTTTATTGGAAACTTTGTTTCAAAAATTGACTATCGAAATTTTTCCTATGTTCAAAAAAAATTTCTCGGAATTTTTTTGAAATTTTGCTATTGAAATCTATACAGTTACAAATCTTATTGTTATTGTTTAAGCCTGTGATCGGAATTTGGACAACCACAAATTTAGTGGTTTTTATAGAAGCCTATAATGCTGTTGGGAAAACAGTTTTCTCTCGAATAATTTTTTTCCTAATTTTCTTATCAAAATGTTTCTAGTAATAAAAAATTATTTTACCACAGCATATTATAATAAGAAATCTTACAAACCCAATAAAGTTCCTCCAACTTCAATCTGTTCGTCTAGATAAGGGTAACTATCTCGTTTGAGTAGTGTGTTGCGAATGAATTATATATGACTTCCATTCACTAATTTTGTTAAGAAGTATTTAAAATAGTTTTTATGTAACTAATACTGCTGAAAGTAATTTTGTCTGAATTTTGGATTCGATAAAAGCTTTATTTTTCGAGCTATAGAGACAAAAGTAAAAGTAAAACAAATTTGTTATGTATGGTACTTATTCACCTTTAATTGAATCTAACTCGGCGCTGCCTTGTTTCTAGTCATTCTTCTTACAGTTCTACCTAGCCGAAATTCAAAAAATCATAAACATTCTTTCGCTACAGAATAAAAACTGTCATGTCGAAAAAAAAAACTGTCATTTTTTGTAGTACAAGTTTATCAACATTTTTTTTATCTTTTCACAGATATATCATTAGGTATGGAACCAGAAACAAGGGACTTTCTATCAAATTTTGGAAAGAGTAGCGAACATACGAATCATCAAGGTAGCACTAGTTTGAATAAAACTTTATAACAGAAGTGTCAATTAATAAATAGTTTTTTTATTAACATTTTTATGCTGATTAATGATCTCTTGAAACAGAAAATATTGTATAGGCATGAAAACTCTTATTCGTGCATTTAATTAGCTCAAAGCGGGTGAAGCCCTAGCTGGCACAGGGGGCAATTCCTCCTTTAGAAATTGCTGAGGGAGAAATCTTCTTAATCAGAAATCTTTGTTAAATATCTAAAAGCTTGTACAATTTTTTTAATCTTTGAGGAATCATTGAAATCTGTGTCGAATTTTTGAAATATTTTTTTAAATTTTTGTAAATTTTCTGAAATTCTTGAAGTCTATAAGAATTCTTCCAATTCTGTGAAATCATTTACATCTATCCGAAATCTTTGCGAAATATGAAAAATATTTTATAAATGTCTAATAGTATTTTTATTATATTAGTATATTTAGTATATTTAGTATATTTAATTTTTTAATTAATAGGAATAATTAATCTTTGTGCAATAATTAGAAAATCATGTATGCCTTTGTGAAATCTTTTAAATCTATCCAAAATCTTTGTTTAATCTTTGCGAAATATTTGAAATATTCTGTAATATTTTTCAAACTGATTGAAATATTTGAAAATTCATTGAAAACTTTGTAAAATCTTGTAAATATATCTGAAATATTTCATATCTATGAGAAATATTCGAAATCTTTGGAAAATCAATAAAATCCTTTAAATATAACTGGATTTTTTGCTGTTCCCTATACATTGTTTTTGTCTCTAATAAATTTTAAAGAAGTGTTTTTATATACCTTTTCCAATTTGATCAATCAAACAACATTCTTTCTTTTTAAATACTCCTATAGTGCTGCAAAAATTAATTATATTCTTACTATCCTCAACTTTCTTTAATTTCTCAGCCCCAATCTTTTTCTTTTTTTGTGCATAAATTCTACTTAGTTGGCTTTCCTCGTAACGTCGATTTTATTGTTTGTTTTGAAGAATTTTGTTAGGCTTTTCAAATTTACGTTCTTCTGATCTTCACCCTTCTCTCCTCCGATGTCTGGGATGAACTCTCTCGAATTTTCCTACTGTCTTTTGATCATACATGCTTCTTTCTCTTAGCTATCTTTATATTAAAAACTATTAAATTCTATGTTTCTTCTTTGCATGTCGTGCGCAAGGGAATATCAATTAATTACGTAATGATGATTTTATTTCGAAATATTAAAAAAAAAACTTTCGGGATTTTGAAGGGTTTTAAGGGTTTTCATGAGGCTGCTAAAGATTTTCTGGAATTTGAAAGAATTTCCGAATTTTATCAGGAATTTCGTTGTTATGATATAATAAAGTATCCTCTATTTTTTTTACAGAATTAAGTTCGCAGTTCAAGCATATATCACATGACGATCCGTTTCCACATACTCCTCGTCTGACAGGTTGCCGATCTTCTTCGTCCTCGTCTCCTTCTGGCAGATCGCCTTCTCCTGAAAAGCCTCCTCTTCGTGCCAGGTCTGTGTCTCCTCCAGCCAGATCTCCTCTTTCTGAAATACTTCGATTTCTTGGACTTGGACTTGAAAAACTTGAGTTAATTCGCATTGTTCCCTTAAAAAATCCGCATCGAGTATTCGAACTTCGAAGATACGTTTTCCCTCCCGAACAACCAATCCAAAGGAGAACAGGACCTCGCGAATTTCGGCCTTTTCCAATTAAAGAATTTTTTGTATTATCAACATCCAATGGTAAAGCTTTTGCAATATGGGAGGACAAAGGTTATTTTAGTGGAATTTATAATTTTGGTCGAATGCGGGTGAAATTCGACATGCACACTAACATCATTAGTTCGATGACCACAGAGGAAATCGCTGAATGTCCAGTAGGCGTCCGCCGAGTATTCGTACGAAATTTTAGAGTAGAACATCTAACATTCAAATGACCAACTTCTCCTAAGATATAAAGTCAACGCAGTAAAAAAAGGATCACTTTTAAATGCCTTCAGGGTCTTCATATTGACGCTACAAATTTATTTTAAAGTCTTGTCGTCTTTTGACGACGCACGCATTTTCCATCTTTCTTGTACTAGTATTATTCCCGAATAAAGCAAAACATAGCGAATATTTTTTAAACTTTTGAAATTTGACCAAGTTCTTAAAAACCCCAAGAAATTGGAAAAAAATAATTTTAAATATTTCAAATCCTGTCATCAATTTGTCAATTGATTTGTCAAAATTCAAAAAACCCACGGAGTTAAGCAGAAGTAAGTGGATGTGGAAGAATTTCAGTTGAATTAAAAAATTCAATGAATGCTAAAGAATTAAATGCATGCCAATTAATTAATTTAATTAACAAAGTAAGCACAATTTCCACAAAACATTAATGAGAAATTAATGGTTATCACTATAGTTTTAACCAAATTAAGTGCATATGAATAACCAAAGATATGTGAATCTATCTATCAAATACGTCGTGCAAACACACCGGTTTGAACCAAGATGCCTGCACGCCGAAGGCAAAAGAATGATACCAATTGCTTAATTGCATTGGACAAAACTTTATGGTGAAAAATGAGTATTGCCCACGTTCTAAAAAAAAAAATTATGTTTCGTCCCATGCAATTAGTATTATTGTTTAGCCCTCGGCTGAGGCATGAAGACATCTTGTCAGCTGTAGTTCGACATGAAACAACTGTACGTTTGTGGATGTTACGTCGATGGAAAACAAGACGAAACGTGTTCCTAAAGGTCGAAAGTAAAATGAATTGAAAAATTCTTTAGCAAATCATTTTCTGCCGCTCTTAAGCAAATTTTAATCTTTTATTCAGTGACTTCTGTTGTGAAATATTAAAGTTATTGCTCGTTACGTCGACGGATACAAACATAAATACGCAAGGTTTTGTTGGTCGCTTTTTTATTTACCAAGAAAGTTCCTAATGCTTACATTCAAAATTCACATTATGAGTAGTGCAATACTTTTCCTTTAATCTAACGTCTAAGCAGGACCCTAAAAGGTATTTCTAATTGTCAAACGACGGCTGTTTGCATATCGACGTGATCTCAACAATATTTTCAAATACAACAAAGTATTGTCGAACAATTTCAGCGAAGAAAAAAAACGGATTTCTTGTATTCAGAAATAATATATTTAATACAAAAATATATTCTTTTATTAATTAGCTTTCTTAGTTTTGTGACGTAGTTCGCAGACAAAATTCAGCTACAACATTTTTTTAAGCTAAACTCAGCTAAAGGAAATTGCATTAACGAATTTCTCTTACATTTTGTAAAAATGATGATACTTTGTACTCTCGTCCTAACGATGCGAATTAGTGTTAATTATAATAATTGTAGGAAAGATTTTGAGCACTTCCTGTCGAATTTTAAAGATTCAAAACTGAAATATCGAATATTTCGCTTTAAACCTTGAAACTTCAGAAGTTTTCTATATTTTCGAGATACAAACATCACTCAAGGAAAAAAACCTAAAATTCCGGGATTTTCAGAGTATTTGAATTAATTTTTGAAGCAATTGCCCTGTAAAATCTAACAACTGCGTACTCTAAAATGAACGATTTCGAATTTTTATTATTATTTTAAATTATAAGTTAAAATCAACTTCAGTACATCAATATTGTTTTATTTACTTCAAAGTTATTACTTGTAAATACGTTATGTTGGTGGAAGTGGCCTTCCACATTTAGAACTTTCAATATGAAGGAAAATTATAGGTCTTTTACAATTACTTGATGAACATTGATTTAACTTTTTTTGCGAATATTGGTGTGCAATGAATGATATCTAAAACCGCGAATTAATAATAATCTGCAACCGACTTATACCAAATAAAATGGAATTATCGAATGACGCTTTCAATATTTCCATACATTTTTAACTTTACAGTTTCATAAATCTTTTTTGTTTTCTCACAGAAATATCATCAGGCATACCCCTCAAAACAAGATACTATCTGGAAAAAAATTTCATGAGTAATGAACATGCAAGTCATGAAGGTAACCTTACTACAAATCAAAATGCATAATACAAGTGTTAAAATTTCTAGTAATCCCTTGGAGTAATTAAAATTCCCCAAAATTAGGAAAATATTTAAAGATCCTATAAAATCCCATATTTCTTATGATGTGAAATTTCTTAAAATCATTCAAAATTCAAAGTGATAAGGTGATACTAATTAAAATTGTCAACGTCACCATGCGCCACAATAATCCTCATATGCGATTTTCACTTTGGAAGTAGAAGACATGAAAATATTTAGAAGCGTATACATATATAAACGAAATATCTGAAGAATCATTAGTTACGCTGTTTTCAACAATCACCACTAATGACTTTCTGTCGCATTTTGAAAGGATGACAATGCTCTTACTAATCCACTTAAAATTACAGGTTTCTAATTGTTTGATGTTAAAAATTATAGATCTTTCAGAACTACTTATCTAACCCTAATTTCACAATTTATGTTAACATTTAAGTAGTATAGCTTACATCCAAAGCAGATATTCGCATATTTTACTTGGCAGCGATTCACTATACAGGGAATCACTGATTTAATGAGAGCGACTTATGCGGAATAAATTAGCTTAATCGAATTCCAATTTTGCTATTTTTAATTATTTTTTAATACGACAGCAGGATATGGTCAGTATTATGATTTTGATTTTAAAATATAAATACAAACTTTTTCTACGATTTCACAGAAAAATTAAAAAAATATCTGAAGATTTCTGATATGTTCGAAATGAATTCAGAAAATTGTAAAGAAATTTTCTTTATTTTATAGAATGTTACAAAATCTAAGGAATCATTGATCAGTTTGACGTCTCAAACTTTGAAATTTTAGAAATTTGGAAGAAACTATTAAATATTTTATATATTTTAGGAAAAGTTTTTAAGTTTAAGAATATTTTTAATTTCTTCAAAATTATTGAATTTTTGAAAATGATTCAAAATTTTTTTCTGAAATGTTAAAAAATCTACATTTCTGACAAGAAGTTTTGCTTATTTTTTTCGTATCATAAATAATCTTGAAATATTTTTAAAACGTCAATGAATTCTCAATCTTTGGAACTCACTCGAATTTTTAAAAATGTGGGATAAAATTCAAAAATTGCCCTTACATCTTTTACATTTTTTTCGACCTTCTTAAAAATATTTTTTATCTTTTCTAATTTTCGTTGACAATTAATTACTCAGAATGAAAAATCATTTTAAGTATTCCCACTTTTTTCGAAATTTTCAAAAATATACATTTAATTAAAAATCTTGTTCATTCTCTTCAACTTATAAACAATCTTTTTTTAAAGTTAAAAAAAGTGACAATTTGAAATATTAAAAGTTGTTTTCTACATTAAAAATAAAAATTATTCATAAAATTTGTTTATGAAACTAAAGAAAATTGACTATTTTCTTGACACCTTTCAAATGGCTTGAAAAGCTTCTAATTGTGTTGTTCGCTATCCTCAAAAATTTACTCTTTGTTTAAACTTTACTGCAATATTTTCAAGATTTAAATTATTCTTGAATTATTTTGAAACTTCTGAATAACTCTTAAACCTCCACTAATTATAAGATAAATAAATAAACTCACATAAAACATAAAATAGGTTTTGTGTAAAATAGAAGTTGAGGAATATCTTTGTGCCTCTTGGTCAACAAACAAAACGTAAGAGAAGTTATTGAAATAAAAACATTCGCTTAAAATAAATAAACTTCTATTTAACCATGTAAAAGATTTGATATAAATCAAATCCTAAACCTTAAGAGGTCTAGTCTAGAGTTTAGATTTTTAGAATCTATATCATTCTTTTCTTTCAAGGTCTTCTCCCAAAGGGTTAAGCTCCTCGCAGTCCTCCTCGGAACTCCTTTTTCCGGTACCTGCGACCGCCTACACGGCCATCCCAACACTCTCTCTCCTATTGTGAACGAGGAAAATCCCATCTGTTCATTTTTTCTCGGAATTCCGATACGATAGCGATACGAGACGACACTTTTCGATATTTTTCCAATACGACACAAAACCGAGCGATACAAATCCAAAACTGGAAGGTGAATATCATATTGGTATAGTCTCAGTATCGAAAAATATCGCTCGGCAGCATCACTACTTCAAGATTATTTATGGGGCCGTAAAATTAATATGAAGAGTCCACTGATATGCATATGGAATAATCCTCTTGAAAATTCCTTCCCGGTGGGCACAAAGTTTGGCGACGTCTTTACGACATCGTACGACATCGTTACGACATCTTTACGATATCCTATGTCCATCTCGTTAAGGTGTCTTTATGATATCGTAAATAAGTCGTATGATCTAACTATGTCTTTCCGATATCGCAAAGACACCAAAACGACATGGAAATAGGATGTAGAGATGTCGTAAAGATGTCGTAACGATGTCGTAAAGACGTCGCCAAATTTTTATCCCACTGGGTTTCCTCTCTCAATCAGTATTATTTACTGTAACCTACTCTCCCATATTGCATTTAACTATATTAAAAGATGCGGATCGCCGCTGCTACTCTTTTCCTCGCTTTTTCAGTTTTTATTAATTTCATTGGTAAGTATAAGATAATATAAGCTTCTAATTATTATACTAAGTTGGATTTTCAAACAGATCGATACATTTTTCACCAAGAAGATTAGTTTTTATCCAAAAAAATCAAGCTTAAAGAATCACACAAGCTAAATAGAATTATTCTCCAAATTAGAAAAAAAATTACATTGAAAAAACTTGTTTAAAGACTTCCAGAAATTTTTGGGCATATTTCGAAATATTACAATTTTCTGATATTTTGTTTTAAAATAAAAAATCATTTACAATTTTATCAGGAATCTTTAAAAAAAGTATAAAACGATGATTTTTTCTATTAAAATATGGAAAAAATTACATTTAATATTTAGATTAGGTTTTATTTTATTTACAATAGATAATTTTAAATTTTACACATTTAAAAGTATGTGACAAAGTATTCGGTAAAAGTTTATGTCAATTTTTCTACTTCGCCGAATTTTAAAAATCTTGGTAAAAAAATTGGATGATTTTTAATGATATTGAGATGTTTCTGAAATTTGAAAATGATTTTTAAATGATTGATAGTTGGAGAATGTTTAGAAAAATTTAACTGAAGTATTAGGTTATGTTGTTTTTATGTATTCTCATTAAGATGCTTGTGATTGGCCAAAGCGCCCCATCATGGAGACTCGTCAAACCTGATTAGCCAATCAAGTCTTTTTTTAACATCCCAATTGGCCAATCAGGTTCGACCAGTCCCCACGGAGGCTGACTTTAGCCAATCACAGGCATCGCAGAGTTTACATGAGAACAAAAAAACCTCATGTCTCAGTTTCAAGTAAGACCTGAAAAAGTGAACTGCAATTTTCACGAAACATATTTTAAGGAAATGTGAGTTTCGAAATCTATTATGAAGGTATAAAGAAGACATAACAATATCGTATTGTAGTACTTTTTTTCTTTATTGATACGATTGTATTTTCTCGTATGCAAGAATCAAAGAATGTTTAGAAATTCGAAATTATTTTTGTATATTGAATAATTTTATATCTTTTTCGAATCAATGATAATGACACTATTGATTTTATATTTTGAATTAAAAGTTGTAAATTGATCAAAATAAAAATAGTATAATTCTGATATATGTAAATGGAAACTCTTAGAGTTGAACGATGTTAAAAATCAAAAGTTAGGTCCGCTAATCAGAATCTTTTAAATGAAAGGATCTTGTAAGCTACTGAAATTTATTGTTAAACTCAAAATTAAAGAAGATGGCCAACCAAACCTGAAATCTTAATCTTGCTATTTTATCGATTAGTGTAATTTTTGAATTGAAAATTAATTTTCCGATTTTTTACCACCTTGTTAATGGTTTACGATCTTTTACTTTTCAATCATGATAAACAAAAATTATCATTTCTACGCAAAAAGAATTATCTTTCGCCTAACTGTTTAAGTTTAAACAAATATAAAGGCGGCTTAATTTTTTTTAAATATTTGTCATTGAATCTCAAGAACTTCAAGCGAAAAACGAATTTGATAAAATGCCAAACTGACGTGCACTAATTAACTGTGAAACTAGGTGTAAAAACAATCAAGAAAAATTTATGTTTTTTTCGATTTGCCTTTTTTATTTGCACGAAAAAAATAAAGAAAAACATAGGCTTGCATGGAGATAAAGTAAATTAATTATTTTCCAAATTATTTCATGTTTTAATTTAAAAACTGGATGATTCCAAAAAATTTGTCTTTCTGTTTCCTTCTTAATTTTCTTTTCTCTTGTTGTTTTCCTTACTTGATTGCTTTAATGGATATTATTTCAATCATATGAACACACAAGGTAAATTTATTAAAAAGCGATATGCCGATATGCCAACATTTTCAGCAATTTTCAGTCCGCTGTTTAGTGAAAAATCAATATTTTTAAATCTAATTTTTTTTATGCCAGGAAAAAATTCTCTAGTAACGAATTCTGTTGGATTGTTTTATTTCAGATGAGCCAGACTTGATCATTTTTACTCACCGCAAAATACTTTTTTTTTAACACTCGTAGATTGGCTTGTAACGCGCCTATTTATTAATCTTTTATTACGAAAAAATTATCGTGGTTTCTTAAAATATGTGGTAAATAAATGTTCAAACTTTAGTAACAAAATACATAAACCTGCCTCCGTAAAAAATCCCAAAAAAATCGCTTTTTTGTCAACCATAAAGGTAGATACTGCCTTAAGTAGGATTAGGTCTGCTGTACAATATCAGGTTTTACTGTGATTTTCTTGTGTATAGCAGCAATATTGCCGTAGAATACTAGAACAGATATTTTGAAAGTCGGCACTGCCGCTATAATACATTTCAATCAGAAAGATTGGTGATTTTGAAAAAAGAGAAGCTATAAACAATATATGTTAACTTCAACCAAAAAAAAAAGATAAAAATTATTCTCCACAAAAAAATATTTAAAAATTTTTAAAGAGGGGAAATAGGAGCTTAAATGTTAAAAAAATCCATAAAACCATGAATAATAGGTTATTGTTGTTCATTTTAGTTTATTTGAAATCAATATTAACATTAAATTTTCCAACTTTATGCATTGCTAGCGGAACTTTATGACGGTGTCTCGTACGAAAAAACACTCTGGATTAAACATTCAACTACTCGTCTTAAAATTTATACACTTTCTTAAAAATTGTTTGCTTTTTGTGTCAAGAAAGAATATTGTCTTTAAAAAATTGTTGTTTTCTTTTAAAGTTAGCATATATTGTTTGAAACTAGTCTTTTTGACCAGAACATTATTAATTTTTTGGTTGAAATATATTGTCTAAATGTATGTCACTAAATCAAGTACAAAATTTATAGACCATTTCATGCTTTTCCATGCAGCACTTATAAGCATAGGATCATAAGCCTCTTACTATCAATATTCATATTTAATGATTATTGAGAAAAACGAAAAGCGTTATTACATAAATTCAGCACAAAAAATATTGGCAATAATTAAGACCATAATGTAGAGGGTAGGGGCTCTTTTCCTTGATTTTATTTGTAATTATATGATAATATACCATATCTATAATATAAAGACCTAAGGAACAAGGTTTTAGCGAACTTTTCATACAAAATGATTTCTCAACGGAAAATTTAACAGTTGATATTTCAACCATTTTTATTTTTCCCAACTGCGATTTATGATTTATTTTTCTCAACTAGCTATTTTATGTAGAATATTGTGATACAAACTAGAATTCCCCAAATCACCAAGCTGTTTTTAAGATTTTGCGTTAACCAATTTTTTCAGATTTTGTGAAAATAATGATCCTTTGAACTCTCGTCTTAACGATGAGAATTATTCTTTATTTTATTGATAAAAATAAAGAATGAATATTTTCAAATTTTTAAATTTATCTGCTATATCATCAGAGATTGAACCTTACCGACAGTAGATCAACCCTCCAAACCATAAAGGCAAAAGAATCTACACAATATTGATCAAGTTAAGAATCTTCAATAACTTGATCGATATTGTGTAGAATCTTCTGACTTTATGGTTTGGAGGGTTGATCTACTGTCGGTAAGGTACAATCTCTGATGGTATAGCAGATAAATTTAAAAATTTGAAAATAATGACTTGTACCATTAACACCTAGCTAAAAATTAGCGTTATGTTCTTGAATTAAGAGTACTTATTTTGATCCCTCTAATAGCTTAATTGGAAAAGCACGCTAAACATACGGACAGTCCTTACGTTTTCGCACGTTTATAAATTGATCAAGTATAATTGTACGTCGTTAAATAACATCAGCAGACAAACGAATATAATTATAGAAGCCACGAATGAATATTTATATTGATAAGGTGATAATAATTAAAATTTCCAACGTCTCCATGCCCCACAATAATCCTTATACGCGATATTCACTTTGGAAGTAGAAGAGATAAATATCTGAGAACCGCATACATATATTGATGAAATATCTGAAAAATCATTAGTTACGCTGTTCTCAACATTTTCCGATAATTAGTTTCTCCCGCATTTTGAAAAAATGACGGTACTTTGTACTCAGCTCCTGATCTTGGATGTTATTCTTTATCGTATTGGTAAGTGAGAAATAAATAAATTTCATTTTTTATGATTCAAGTTTTAAAGACGAAGTGTAAAACTTTCCTCTTCAAAAATCAAAACTTTCGAAGTTTTCTCCATTATCAATTTTAATTGAAATAATGTAAAACTGATAATGTGTACAGTTTGTTTTTCATTTTGAAGCAACCACTTTCACATACGTTATGTTTTTGGAGGTGACGTAATCTCTTCTCAGATATTAAAATACCCTTATATCATTGTTCAAATAAAGTTTAAAATGTTACATAACCGCATTCTTTTACCAATCTACTTGAAATTACAGGTTACTAATATTTTTAAACTTAAAAATTATATAACTTTCAGAACTACTTGTCAAACTCTGATTTCACAATTTATGTTAACATTCAAGTAGTATAGCTTACATCCAAAGCAGATATTCGCATTTTTTAATTGGCTGCGTTTCCCTACACCGGGATTTACTGATAGACTGAAAGCGACTTATGCAAAATAAAAGAACATAATCGAATTACAATTTCGCTATTTTCAATAAATTTTTAATACTGCAAATTGATCAGTCGTTTTTGTCTTTTCACAGAAATAGCATCAGGTATGCCGCCTAAAACAAGGGACCTTCTGGCCAATTTTGGAAAGAGTAGCGAACATGCGGATAATCGAGGTAGCTGTGGTCCAAATAAAAATGTATTACAAAACCATTAATTAATATGTAGTCAAATTTGATAAAATTCATGAAAATTTGAAAAAGTTAAAAGTGATCTTATAGAAATTCACAATTACTAGCAAGATTCGAATTCAGTAATTTTCAAAGGCTACTATAAAGTTTGTTTGAAGACATTTTTCATTGGCATTAGGGTCTTATGAAAATACTTAACTCTCTCTCTTTCACTCTCTCTCTCTTTCCCCGCCTCTCTCTCTCTCTCTCTCTTTCACCGTAAACTCCCTCTCTGCGTGGTCCTCCTGTTCTGTCGCAGAAGGATGAGTGATCGCGGGGAAGTAAATCACTTCGTAATCTCAGAAACGCAAAAATCACAAATACGTCGCACCGAGCCACACACGTAAAGTTTGAGATGAAATTAATGGAAAGAAGCACAAAATCAAACGATTGAGAATTTTTATAAAATAGAATTTCTGTAAATACAAAAGGGATAGTTTTCAACGTAAAGAAAATTAGAGAGATCAGCTCCGTTTCAAATCACAGAGAACTGAAAAAGTATTCACAGAGGTCCTCCAACTTTACAACTTATGGGATTCAGAGGAACGGTGTTTTAATTACACAGGCCAACAATTCTCAGAACCAGAGACCAGACCTACTATGCCCTAACACTTCAAAATGGCGGATCCAAAATGGCGGTCAAAAAATTTAATTACGCGTATTGGTATGATAATGTATACTAAGGGGTTTTGGAGGTCGCTGATTACAAATCCAATATCAAATTT
>NC_046658.1:143890806-143915820 GCF_010883055.1 Belonocnema kinseyi | reverse complement strand
GAGGTCGGATTCGGATTCAGCGCAGCAAAAACCTTCGGGTATACTAGGTCTGGTCTCTGGTTCCGGACCTTTGTCAAATTTTGTCGGCCTGTGTTATTAAAAGGGCTGTGGCCGTAATTCTAAATGAAAATTGAGATTACCGATTGCCGGTTCCCTTTAGGAGGCGACAACCATAGTGACCACGTGTTCCCAAAATTTGTTTCGCTTTACAAGAGGATAGTATAATTTTGAAAGTTTTTCAACGTCGGTTCTTAAATTGACAGAATTCTCATTACCAGCAATATGACACAATTTAAACATCAGACTTTTACGATAGTGACATTCATTCGCAAGAATTTTTGCGTTATGAATATCGGAAAAATGATCTTTCTCAATACTATGCTTAGTGAGCACTGTCTGTTTGTTAGGGACATTATTTATATCTTTCTAGTGTTCTTTAACGCATACACCTAATGGACGTTTAGTTTGGCTAATGTAAACCGCTTTGCAATTTTGACCTTTGCACCAAATGCCACAAACTATATGGCTATTTTTAAAATTATTTAATTTATGCTTGGTGAGTTTCAGGACCTATTTCGTGAACTCTACGTTGTTCATTTTATGCCAAAATATGTAATCTGAAATTTATATTATCTTTAACAAATTTTTCCGGGTAAAAGTCGTCGCGAAGTGTGTCTTCCACTAATCGCAAATTTTCTTGATAAGAATGTAAAAACTTTATTCGCAACAGAACGTGATCTGTTTCCGAAGACAGTCTAAAGGCCTTAAGTTCAAAGAAGCAAAAAATGCGCGGAAAAGGCAAACTAAATAAATTAGGATGAATTTAGTGCTTGGCTTTGAATCTCTCATAGATTTCACCTTTGTATGCGCCCTATTCCAACAGCCTTAACAGGTTTTTTGTATCCAAAAAGAATTAAGAAAAAATGCAACTCTAGTTCATTGCTTGAATTTGTATGTGAAGCTTTGAAAAGATTCCGTCATAATAAACTTTATTTTAATTTAAAGTGAAGTAACATCGGTTTTTTAGCAGCAATATCTCAGATTATGAAAACTCCTAATATTCCCAGTTATTATTAGATCATGTATAATTGAATTCTCTATTTCTTCTTACCGAATTAGGTTCACCGTCGGACTGTTTACCAAATACCGATACTTTTCCTGACGCATCTCACAGCAATCGTTCCCGACCTGCTGCTTCTTCTTCTCTCAGACCTTCATCTCCTTTGGAGCCTTCTTTTCGTGCCAGGTCGAGGTCTCCTTCTGAAAGGGCTCCTGCTTCTGATATACTTGAATATCTTGGATATCATAGAAACGAAGAACTTGCGAATATTCGGATTATTCCCATTTTTAATCCAGACCGAGTGTTTGAACTTCGAAGATACGCTATTCCTCTTAATACACCAATTAAATTGTTTCATCGAAATTCCGAACATAGGCCTTTTCCGAAGGAAGAACATATTGTATTATCAACATCCAGTGGGGAAGCTTTTACAATATTGGAGCGAGGTGGTTTACTTATAGGAATTTATAATTCACGAAACAAGCGGGTGAAAATAAACATGCATGACGCAGAGATTACCCCATTGACCCCAGAAGAAGTCAAGATCTGCCCGGTAGGACCCCGCCTATTATTCTGGCGAAATTTTAGAGTAATTAATCTAGCCAATAGAAACCAAAATCTTTCACAGCGTTAATTCAATTGTTCCACGTCACATTATTCTATATAAAGTTTAATTCTATTCTATGTAACTCTAAAAGTGTATGTTTCAATCATTTATGTACATTTATGCGGGGCTTCTGTCTTTCGTATATACTTTCAATAAATTTAAATTTGTTACCTTATATGTCATTTTTTATACTCATAGTAAATACTACATTTTTTATTAAAAAATAATAGAAAGAGCATTTGTAGATCAAACTGGAACTGTTGTGTAAAAACCGCTATTATATTGTGTTTTCCGTACAACAACAATCTTCTATTGTTGATCCAACAAAAAGTGTGTTGATTCAAGCAAATGGTTTTGTAAGTGCACTAATAATTCCTTTCCTACAGCGTGGACTCTAACGAAAAGAAATTGTGAGAAATTCAGTATAAGCCTATAATGATTTTCTTATGATGAATTTCTTGTAACTTGCGTTATTATAGGAAGTTAATGGAAAAAAGTTATTGAATAGAAATCATCATAGGATAATCACTTTTGGAATAAATTTTACAAACATATTAAAGAAATAAATGCAAAAAGTAGACAAAGTACAAATGAATTGTTTATTGTAGACTCTCATAATTGTTCACAAATAAATTTTAATCAAAAATCATTTAAAAACTCCCTTGATATGCTTAATGTTGTTAGATATTTTATTTAAATCTTTAAAATCCTTGGGAATCTCTTCAAAACCGCTGATACCTGTGAAATCATTAACGTTGTAAAAATTCATGAAAAGGGCAGAAATTGTTTGCAATCGAACACAAAAATCAGGAGTTTTTATTAAAATTTATATTTGGTATCTAAGAAGCAGCAACGGAAGAAAAACCCTCTTACTGAAAAGAAAACCAAAAGAATGAAATTGTTTCAAACGATTCCCCTGCTAGACATCTAAACAACCCAATTTTAATCGAGACTTTACCTTTATTGAAACGTTTGATTGGAGTTAAACTTCAAACAGGTACCAACTTTTATTTTTTCTCTTTGAAATACCTGAAAATCCTCTAACAGTTCGGCATCTCAAAAATCACTACGAATATTTCAAAATCTGATCAAATTCCTTGAAACTCTGCTTGTATCCGGAATCTGGTCAGGCTGCTCGGTCGGATTCTGGTTGGTTTCGTCACGCTGCGCTCGTCGGATCCCGGCCGGATTACCCGATCGGATCCCGGATACAAATAGAGTAACCCGGTCGGAATCCGACCGGTTTTTGACTGGGCTCCTCGATCGCATTTTACTGGAGCCTTTTTAGCACAGCGAACAAATTCTACCAACTGGTAGAGATAAGAATCTTTGTCAGCACTTATTTCCACATGTAAAAAGATGTTGGAATTTCAATTTAAGAACTGCATTCATAATAATAAATATATGAAGTACAAACATTGATTCAATGTAAATACTAAAATATAGGTTATGATTCTTAAGTTTCTGTAAGAAATTGCATTGTAAGAAATTAAAGAGATAAGAAAAATTTCAGGGGTTTCACGTGACATCCTAACCTATGAAACCGGTTTACAAAATTGATTGAACATCAACGTTGATGAATATTAATAATGCTTACTTATTAACAAAATAATCCACTTACCTTTAAAAATATCCGCTTGCTCCAGAAAATTGGATACAATTTTGTGAAATTTAACAAATTTCTTAGCGGATAACTTGTCGTCCACCGACGTTTTACTGCGTTTTTAGCATTAAAGACTCCGGAAGTCGCCGAATCGTTATTACGTGCAAGCATGATAACGTAATTCAAAACCTCTTTCGGAAAAAGTTATTTCTCTTCTTATTACTATGTTTGAGAACAAAAAAGAAGTTGGTCAACGATTTCGCAGTCACGGCAAGTCTGGGAACCGCGAAACCAAAATTGGGAAACCATATAATTAAAATTAGTTTAATTTTTCTTCCATAATTGAT
Source organism: Belonocnema kinseyi (assembly GCF_010883055.1). NCBI lineage: Eukaryota > Metazoa > Arthropoda > Insecta > Hymenoptera > Cynipidae > Belonocnema > Belonocnema kinseyi. The sequence goes on along the minus strand of NC_046658.1, from coordinate 143,912,203 downwards.
TTCATAAAACACCTAAAACACAAAAAATTGATCATTTCTTAAGATGTTTTTAAGATTATGATACTTCTATTATGCACCATTTTTGGCCCGACTGGGACCCGGTGGGAACTCGGTCAGATCATGGTCGGGCAATTAACAAAATATTATCCTGGTTTGACCCGGTCAGATTTTGGCCAGAAACCTTCTTCTGATCGGGTCAAACCCGGCTATTTCTACACGGGTCATTGGGTTCCCTTATAATTAATATCTGGAATACCTAAAAATTTCTTAAAATTTGTTGAAATCCATTAATCTGTTTTTAATCTTTGAGTTCTTTTGGAATCCTGTAAACATTTTTTAATTATTCGAAGTCCCCTCTTTCGAATTCACGCTCCTTTCTACCAGCCGCAAGGAAGTCCGTTTGTGTTGCGACTACAGCCGTCGGCTCGATCCTAAGGACGATCCACTCAATCAAAGCTGATTCGTGGAATACCTACATTATATTATTCCAGAACCTCTCTGTAAGTACACTACTGTATGGTTCGCAGGTTTGGAGCCTAAATCATTTGAAACTTATAGAGAAAGTACAGCTTTCTTTTTTTAAGAAACTCTTATCCCTGCCCAACAATACACCTAACTACGCGATGAGATTAGAAACTGGATCTTTGCTTTTATCTCACACGGTCTTAAAAAATATTTCATCTTGGTTAATTAAAATTTCGACAATGGATAATTCACGGTACCCAAGATTGTGTTTTGAGAAACTGAGGTCACTGGCAGTAAAAGATCCTTACAAAAAATTTAATTTGTTTTCCTAGATCCGGGTTTTTTTCAATTCAAGTGGTTGCAATCCGGCACACAATCATATTTACTCATGCGAATACCTCTGTTTTATAAAAGAATCTTTGCACAGCACAGACTATCAAATATACATGTTTGCCGAATTCTGATTGACCATGGAAAGTATGTTTTCAATATACAAGAGAGATGTAGGATTTTACACCTCGATAATGACACTTTGTACCACATTTGATCTGATTGCCCGGGATGTCAGCACTTGTTTAAGTCTAAGTTTCCTGCAAAGCCTACAGATGTACACCCCTCCGATCAATGGTTACCTGTATTGTCTTCCGTTCACCCTGTCACTGTTAGAAAATTTGTTAACTTACTTGTGAAGATTATCAGCAAGCGTTGGAGATCATTAGATAGCTTATAATAGTTTTAACCTAGTATTTATGTATGTGTATGCGTCTGGCTATACGAGATTAATGATTTTAGATATCCCTACGAAACTATCCTTGTATGTACCGAATGGTCTATAAACAAGTGTAAATAAATAAATAATGTAATTATTAGTAAAATCAAAAAGCGTTGTCACATTAATTTGTATTACAAATCCGTTGCATAATTGAAATCTTGGAAGAGATAAGGTGAAACAAATAAAGATAGAGACAGGTTTTAAAGGAAATAGATAAGAACATAACGTATACAAATTCTTCTTGTGTCTGTAGGGGAGGGGGGCAGAAGGTAAAAAGAGGAATCAGCCGATAAAAAATATCTGCGTGGAATAAGAAGAGTCCACTAGTTATACATTTTGAAAAATCTTCTCGGAAATTCCATTTCTCTCTAAATCAGTATCATTTGCTGTCACTCACTGTCAAATAGAATCATCAATTAAATTCAAAGATGCAGATCACCGCTGATACTCTTTTTCTTGCATTAGCAGTTTTTCTTAATTTCATTGGTAAATAGAAGATAATATAATCTCATATTTATAATTCTAAGTTGGATTTACAAACAGATCGAAACACTTTTTATCAATAAGCATAGTTTTTTAAACAAAAAGATAAATTTTGGAGCATCATACATGCTGAATAGAATTATTTCTCAAATTATAAAATTCTTTAAAGGTGAAAAAAAAGCTTTAAATCTTCCAGATACTTGTCGACATACTTGAAAATATTACAATTTTTTGATATTTTGTTTATAAATGAAATTTGTATAGTGGAAAATTATTTACAATTTTACCAGGAATCTTTACAAAAGTATTCTATTTTTTCGAAACATTTCAAATGATTAATATATGTAATTCTTTCACGATGATTCATTATGATAAGAAGAGATATTTTGGTCCCCAATCGTGTACAAGACTACGAGTTTTTGTTGACGTTTTTGAGCTTTGCATTTCACTTCTTTGGGGCTAACCTTTTAACTGAGGTATCAGGTTATGCTGTTCTTATGTATACTCTTTACGATGCTTGTGATTGACCAGAGCGCCCACGATGGAGAATCGTCAAATCTGATTGGCTAATCAAATATTTCTACAATCCTATTTGGCCAATCAGGTTCGACCAGTCTCCACGTTGGGTCGCTCTGGCTAATCACAGGCAGCGCAGAGAGTATACATGAGAACAACATAACATAATTTCGTTTTTTAAATTGTTAAATTTAAAAATAATTTAATTCTGCAATGTGCAAATGCAAACTCTTGAAGTTGGATAATGTTAAAGATCAAAAGTTAGGTTTTCAAGTCCAAATTTTTCAATTTAAAGAAACTAGTAAACTATTGAAATTTATTGTAAAAGTACAAAATAAAGAAGATGGCTAAACTAACCTGAAATCTCAAACTTGATATTTTATCGATTAATGTAATTTAAAGAGTTCGAGTTCGTGAAGAGTTACAGTTATAAATTCTTGAATTTCTAAAATAGAAAATTACAAATTATTTAATTTTTAGGATATATTTTATAAATGAATGTAATATTTATGTGATTTAAAAATTTTTTCGAATAATTTCTTTCTGTATTTATACTAAAAACTTTACAAAAAGCTTAAGTTACTTAAATAAATTGTAAATTTAATCTATCTTAATGAAAATTTTAAATTCTAACTCAAACTATAGAATTTTCATTGAATCGCTACAAATTCCAGCGAAAATGAATTTTATGAGATGCCGAACTGGCGTGTACTAAAAAACTGCCAAACTAGGTTTAAAGTAATCAAGAAAACTTTTTTTCTTGCATTTATCTTATTTGTTTTCACGGGAAAAGTAATGAAAGACCTAGAATCGAATGCAGACAATGTGAATAAATGAATTTCCATATTATTTCTTATTTTTATTTAAAAACTGCATGAATCTAAAAAAATTTACTTTCTGTTTTTTTTTTAATATTTTTTAATGTTGTTTTTCCTACTTGATTATTACGATGAATATCATATCTATTTTAGAAACATTTACCTATTGCTGTTTCTTCTTATAGAATTAATAAATTCAGAGTCGCGGACATTGGAGGATTTATTTCCTGGATTCAACGGAGTAATGTCTCCAGTCGAAGAATTGCGCTACGAAAGTCAGTTTCGCTATTTCGAAACATTTGATCGTAAAAATATGTTATTCCATAATGTAACTTTCTTAAAAAGAGATCACGTCATATTTGGATGGCAGCGGTGAAATTTAATTGGAGATCCAGGCAGCTTTTTTTTTGAGATCTTTGTTCATGGTGTTTGGCATGAATAAATACGAGTGGGTTACTGTGTCTCCTAGTTTATCTCGGAAATTGGGTGCAGGCCGTTATTTTTCACTTGTTGTTGCGCGCGATGAAATTGCTGCTAGACACAAACTTACTAGGCAGTCTGATAAGTCCCTGAAAAATGAAATACGGAGACGTTTTGTTGGCCAAAGTCGGTTTTATTTTTCGACATACTCTCCTTTTAGGTCGATACAGCGAGGCCAACGATTTTCTAGCTTTTTGATACCGACCGAAAAGTGCTCGATTGGAAGGTCTCCAAAATACGCCTCAGTTTCAGCTATGAGCTCCTCATTTGAGTAAAAACGCTTACCAATGCGCCATTACTTCAGGTTAGGGAACAACTAATAGTCGCTTGGGGCCAGGTCTGGTAAATACGGTGGCTGAGGAACCAATTCGAAGCCGATTTCATGCAATTTTGCTTGTGCAACTAAGCATGAATGAACAGGCGCATTGTCGTGATGATAAAGCGGTTTTGTCTTCTTCAAATGCGGTCGTTTTTCGGTGATTTCGATTTTTAATCGGTCTAATAATGATGAATATTATGCTCCGGTTATGGTTTCACCTTTTTCAAGATAGTCCACGAATATTATGCCACGTGCATCCCAAAATACGGAGGCCATAACCTTTCCAACCCATTGTTGCGTTTTTGGACGCTTCGGAGCACTTTGGCCCGGTGGAACCCACTGTTTTGCCTGTTGCATTGACTCAGGAGTGTAGTAGTGGATCCAGGTTTCATCCATGGTTATGAATCGGCGCAAAAACTCGGTCAGCTTACGCGAAAATAATGCCAAATTCTGCTGGGAAGTTGTCACACGAATTCGTTTTGGTCCACTGTGAGCAAACGCGGCACCCATCGCGCCCAGTGCTTCTTCATGCCCAAAACTGAATGCACGATATTGCCCACACGTTCCAATGATATGCCTACAGCATTAGCGACCTCTCTCAATTTCACTTTGGGCTCATTCAACATCATATCATGGATTTTTTCGACATTTTCTGGTGTAGTGACCTCTTTTGGGCGCCCAGATCGTTCAGCATCAACTGTGCTCGTACGGTCACAACGAAACTCGGTAAACCACTTATGAATCGTTCCAATCGACGGTGCAGAGTCCGGGTAATATTTATCCAGCTTGGCCTTGGTCTCGGATATCGTTTTCTTGCGAAGATAGTAGTGTTTGATCAAAACTCGAAACTCAGATTTTTCCATATTAAAAAAAACTCGGAGTTTAGTCGCTTCTCAGTGCTGTATCTTGTAAATGCGTAAACACAAATGGCTAAAGTTTTGACAGGCGTCATTTGAAGGATCAAGCTCGGCGAAAATGGTTCACATTAGTGAATAGTAATGCCATCTCTTAGAATTTTCAGGTACTTATCAGACTGCCTAGTACATCGAAGCATCCAGCATACAAAGAAGCTCAAATCAAGGCTTGCAGAGAGGCAAACGATCGAGTGGACATTGTGGAACAGAGACAAGTTCATCTATTAGACAGACGAAGAACAAGCATTGAAGAGATTATTATAAAAATCAAGGAAGAATACAGCCAGGCATATAATAGCGCAATTGCGCGTCTTTTACATCAGCATGGAGAATATAGTATATGCGGATATAAGGTAAGATATCCTTAAAAAAGCATTAATTTCCACGTTACATTACAGAGGACGCTTCAACAAACAGCAATAATTCTTCAAGTCTAGAAAAAGAGAAAATATTTAAGCTTTGTAACAGTAGGACCTTAAAAAACACCAGTTCTCAGGCTACTAACATTGCTCAAAATACTCTGACGATAGAATCTTATCACATTAGATTTTTTCAACATGGTTAATGCTAAATTAAAATTAAAATTATTTCTTAAAAAAAAAATCTTCCTCCAATTTCACTCCTTTGGATAAATTTAACAATTTTAAAAGTGGTTAATGCTATTGTAAATGTGACTGTAGTATTAAGCGTTGGTAGGACGATAGTACAAGTCTTGTTAAATACGTATACATTCCTTCTGCTTTCAAAGTTAACATATATTGTTTTGAAATGTAAATGTGTTTCCCTAAATTAAATACAAAATTTATCGACCATTGCATGTTTTCAAGGCAGCATTTAAAAACATCTGATCGTAAGTCTCATAGTATCAATATTATTATTTTCTCATTACTGGAGATTCATAAAAGCGTTAGCAAATGAATCCATCATACAAATATTGTTATTACTTTAAACCTTAAGAGAGATAAAATTGGAACAATACAGATCTGTTTTTCTGAAACCTTTCTTTAAACTTTGAGTGTATGTTAATAAGATATTTCAAATGCCTCTGTTTTTAAAGACATGTATGTATACGTAGGAAGTAAAATACAATTTGCATAAAACTTTATTGCTAAATTATATTTTTTTGCTTTTAAGTCATCAATTTAGCAGACCGATAAAGCTAATAAATATGGGCTATTGTTCTTAATTCTATTTGTAAACATATAAGAATATATCATATCTATAATTTTAGGACGACTGAAAAACAGACACGATTGTTTTATTGCTTATATCTCACTCAAAATTCTCATTAAAAGAAAAGACCAAAGGAACGAAGTTTTAGCGAACTTTTCATTTTAAAAATATTTTGCAACGAAAGGTGTGACAGCTGATTTTTCAACACAAAATGATTTTAATTCTTAATCAATAACAGCTTTTTACATTCCCATAATTTATGATTGAGAAAGTATTAAAATTGTCCGATATTTGACATTACTATTTTTCAACAAATCTCCACGTTTCGAGACCCCCTGAAGCCGAAAATCAAGTTTTTACGATGGCGTCTGTCTGTCCATCCGTTCAGCCGTCTGTCCGTAAACATGACAACACTCAAAAAATGAACGAATAACATCCATCTTTAGTACGCTTTTTTGAGGTCCTAAAAGAAAATACAAGTTTGATAAGCAGCCATTTTTGAAAAAATTCACGATATGAAAAAAGTCTAGGAAGGAAAATTATTGCTCTTTGAAAGCCCTACGACATTATTATAACAAATTTTTGGATTTTCTTGAAAAATCAAAAATTCAAATTTCGATTGCACAAAAAATAATGAAAAATGAAAAATTAAATTTTGTGATCAAACTATGTAGGATACAAAAAAAAGATGAATTAACCAGAATTATTGTCTCAAAAAGATCGACAATTTCATAAAGAATCACTTCTTGATATGACGCGTACTTCGTATAAAACAACTTTGAAAATTAAAAAATAAATGTGTGGAAAAGTGACGAAAGTTACGAAAAAAAAGATGTAAAAAAACCTGTTTACAAATGTCTGTCGGAAATCGAGCGCGCAATGCGAGTGTCACGATGATAATGTGTACCTCAAAGCCTACAGAGCTTTGAGAAACTTAATCTTTGACCATACTTAATTAACTAGACAATTCAGAATATCAAGATGCATTAAAATACAGCTATCTAAAAAAATATCATTTTGATATAGTTTTATTCAAGCATTAGGAATTTAAATAATAAATATCCGAGAGCGAAGCCCGAGATTCAACCGTCGTGCGCCGTAGGCGCGCTCAAACTCGCGATCCACGCCTGCAGCGCATGATAAGAATGTGCCCGCTGAGCGGGCAAATTTTTTTTACTGTAAAGACAAATTTTTAACAAAATTGTTGACTCTTTAGTTTTCAAAAATCATTTAAACCCGAATAACTGTATTTATCACATAGAAAACATTAATATGATAGCATGGACCATTTTTATTTTTCATAACTAAAAATTTATATAGTAGGTGATATATTAAATTGTTAGTCTTTTTTCACATCAAAGACGCGTGATTTGAAATTTGAAACGCGTAATAAAATTTGTAATGAAATTTCCTAATACAGCTATAAAAAATAATGCAATAAATTATAATTTATATCATTTATTTATTCTCTGGTTTTGGTGAAGACACCGAATACCTTACTTTAGCATAACCATCCTTTTAATGAAGAGGTGTTTTAAGGTCTACCCTGTAAAAGATGTCAATTAGTCATCCTTTGTCTTAACTGTTGATTCTAATTAGTTGAATTATATGCTATTAGTTACCGTTGTAATAGATGATTTATCCCAAGTAACATTTAACTCTAATATTTAGGATTTAGTTCCTTGTTACTTTTAGACACTATGTTAACTTTCCGCGAAATTTCCATACAGCAAATGAGAACGTCTTCCTTTTTTAAGAGTTTAACTTTCCCAATAAATATCCTTGTACTTTTCATGAAAAATCGAGCCATGCTTTGCGCCACGAAGAATGAACTTCGGAAGTGAAATTCTGTTGACTAAACAATCAGGAACCAAATGTCTCCCTGAAACTGTTGATTAAGCGAAGCGAAATGAGATGTGTCTGGCGGACCGAAGGAACCGAATGGAGCCTCTACAAAGTACCTGTAAAGGCCCCATTGTGTCCCCATTCGGTTCCTTTTTAAAAAACTAAAAAAAACCAGCAATATCAGCTGTTAAACTGTCGAAATTTGGATTTCAGTTTAAATTTTCTATTAGAAACTCACGGAGTAATCAAAATACTTTTTTTTTGCAGCGTTAAAAATTTTAAAAAATGTCATTAACTTCTACTGAAGGCATCTATAATAGCTTAAGTAGTATGTTGCGCGCGAAGTTTAAAAATAAAATTCTATCTCACTTATATCGCAGCGTTGCTGTCTAAGGTTTCCACTGCGTGGCGCTAGCATCCAGACAAAATTCTTAAATTTTGTAGAGGCTCCATTCGGTTCCTTCGGTCCGCCAGAGAGGATAAAGCGAAAACGACATGAGCGATAATTAGAGCTATCCCGGCTCTTCTCTGCGTACCAGGGTGCGCAAGGCAGAGCGGGATAGCGAAGCCCTTCTGTAGAGTGTAAGGTTAACGGAGATGATTCCATTATTTCCCTTTATTATTCGGAAAAAATTTTGCAATACATCAAAATAAAAAATACTACAAAAAACAAACGTCTGTCGTTGACGATTATTATTCATTTTATGAAGATCGGGAAGTGTTATCACATGAATAATTGATATAAATTCGTAGCATAATTGAAATCTTGGAAGAGATAAGGTTGAACAAATAAAGATAGAGCAGGCATCCAACACTTATACATATGAAACACACATAATTCTTAAACAAATGTGTTTTTTTCTAGGCTTAAATTTCGCCGTTCAATTGAGATAATGACTACGCGTCATCAAAACATAATGTGCACAAATTCTCCAGGTGTGTGTGTATGTGGGGGGGGGGGTGCAGAAGGTTAAAAGGGAGAACAGCAAATCAAAATTAGCAACGTGGAATATGGATAACCAACTCGTATATGCATGAAAAAATCTTCTCGAAAATTCCTTTTCTCTCTCAATCAGTATGATTTACTGTCACCTGCTACCTACTATCACATACTGTCTATAACGATATTAAAAGATGCGCATCGCCGTTGGTACTACTTTGCTTGCTTTTGCAGTTTTTCTTAATTTAATCGGTAAATATAATATAATATCGTATTTATAATTCTAACTTGTACTTTCAAACAGATCGATACATTTTTTACAAAGAAGATTAGTTTTTAACGACAAAAAAACTATTTAAATAATCATACCAGCTGAATAGAATTATTCCTCAAATTTAAAAAATTCTTTATAAGCGGAAAAACTGGCTTAACATCTCACAGAACTTTATCGATATTTTTGGAAATATTAACATTGTCTGAAACTTTGTATGTAATAAATTATTGAAAATTTTATCATGAATCTTAAAAAAGGTTTTGTATATTCTCCAAGCCGGGCAAACTCATTAAAAGGCTACGATTTTTTTCTATTTAAATATTCAAAAATTTACATTTAATTTTCTAGGTTTTATTTACAATTGTCAGAATCTTTCAAAATTGAACAGAATTTCCCTGAAATCTTTAAGATTGCGAATTTTGACATTTTCTTGAAAAATATAACCTTATTTTTCAAGTGCTAAGAAAATTTAGAATGATTTTTAATTTAAATGAATAATTTTTAAATTGATAGATTTGAAAGTATGTCAAAAAATATTCGCAAAAAGTTTATGTCAATTTTCCCACTTTGCAGGATTTTTAAAATCTTATCAAAAAATTAATGTTTTTTAATGGTATTCAGATGTTTCAGTAGTTTTTAAAGAATTTGTAAATAATTGGAAGATGGACAATGTTTAGAAAAATTTAAAACAAAATTTTAAATCCAGTGACCAATTCCCTCGTCAGGAGTAAATTGGTACGCAAAAGAAGTCGATCCATCTAAATATATGAAAAAACTTTGGTATAAAATAAAACTTGTTTATTTTATTTTCAATTGATATTTATTTATATTTATTATATGAATATCTCTCTTAGAAAGGTATAAAGAATATACCCAAAACAATTTAAATCGTCTTCGAAATAATCACAATAATATTATTATGTTTATATTTTAATTCATGATTTGGATGATTTTAAAATTTAGAGAACGATTTTTTAATATCAAATCTTCCAAACGAAAGACAATTTAAATATTATTTATAAAAATTACACAATTTTAATGTTGTAAAACTACAAAATTTAAAAATATAAAGATAAAAACTGGCAACATTTTTTATTGTGAATTTTCAAAATTAAAAACAGCTCAATCTTGATGAAGTATAGATGATAACTTTTCAATCGGGATGATATTAAAAATCAAAAATAAAATTTCCAATTCAGAATCGTTTAAATGGCCAACCTAAGCTCGATCGGCAAACTTGCTATTTTATAAATTATTCTATTTTTCAAGCATAAAATTAATTTTTGGAATTTTTTAGTACATTCTTGATGCTTTACGATAATTTCTTTTTTATTCAAGATAATCCAAAAAGATTCCACCGCCGTAAATAAGTTTTAAAAAAGCTCTAAAGCTAACTAGAACAATTCCTGATATTTAAACAAATCTATCAAACTAAGAAAAATTGAAACCTGGATTCCAGAATTCTGGATTCTGAAAATCCAATATCATTCAAATTTTATTCTTTTACATTTGTGAAGATTGAAAATAAATTTTTCAAATGAAAATCTAAAATGAAATTGGTATTTAAATCATCAAAAGTACAGCACTTTTAAATTTCAATCCCAAAACTCGCATTATTTCTAATTTTTAATTTTCAACACTGAACGCTATTTAATTTTCAAGGTTTTCAATATAAAGCTTCACAGTTTTGTAGAATTACACTGTATTTGTTGTTTTATTTTTAATTTTCAAAATTAAAAATTCTTTAATTTTAAAGATTTAACATCCATTATTCCGTAATCATAAAGAGTTACAATTATAAATTCCTAAATTGACGAAATATAAAATTGAAAATTCTTCAATTTTCAAAAAATATTGTTCAAATTGATGTAATTTTTCACGTTTTTGAATTAGTCTATTCCCTATGACTTAAAATAGAAATTCATTCGATTTAGTAGACCTACAATTAGGAATCCTTCAACTGTAAACAATATAAGTAAAAAGGTTAATATTCTTTTTTGATATTCACACTATTTCTATATTTTTAATGAAATTATAGACACGGAAGGTAAAAAAACATAGGCTCAAATGCAGACAAAGTGAATAAATTAATTTCCTGATAATTTCAAATTTTTAATTAAAAGTCGCATGAGTCTAAAAAAATACACTTTCTGTTTCTTTTTAAGTTTTCTCTTCTCTGTCTTTTCTCTCTACTTGTTTGTTATAATCGATATTATATCTATTATAGAAACTTTTACATATGGCTGTTTCTTCTTACAGAATTAATAAATTCAGAGCCGCGGACCTTGGAGGATTTATTTCCTAGATTCAATGGTGTATTGCCTCCAGTCGAAGAATTGCTTTACGAAGGTCAGTTTCGCAATTTCGAAAAATTCCATGAGAAGCATATCATATTCCATAGATCGACAACTTTCTTTAAAAGGGATCATATCATATTCGGATGGAGTTTTGCAGGTGAAATAACTGCTTTACGTCATTTATTTCATTTGGAAAATATATTCATCGTATTTGACATGAATAAAGATGAGTGGGTTACTGTGGCTAGTGATTTATCTCGGAAATTGGGTGTAACCCATCGTATACCCCTTGCTGTTGCGCGCGATGAAGTTGCTGCTAGGCACAAACTTGCAACGAAAGATCCAGCATACAAAGAAGCACACCTCAGAGCATGCAGATATGCAAACGATCGAGTAGACATGGTCGAAGCAGAGCAAGTTAAGCTTCTAAGAAGACGTCAAACAATTATTGAAGACATCATAATAAAAATCAAGGAAGAATACAGTCTTGCATATGATCGTGCTTTTGCGCGTGATTTACATCAGCATGGAGAATATAGTATACACGGATATAGGAGTAAGGCATCCTTAAAAAAGCATTAATAACCATGTTGCATTACAGAGAACGCTTCAGCAAACACAAATGATTCTTAAAGTGTGTGTGTATGAATGTATAAAGTTACTTGAAAAAGTGGTAGTTGAAATGTATTATATATTTTATATTTAGTTAAATATACAGTTACAAATGACAGTGTGCTTGAAAACTCAAAGCCTTTTCATTTCTTTTAATCTTCATGAAAAAAATCTGGGTAGAGGGAAGTGTTAGACACTGTAGAACCAATGACGTCTTCGTTTGATGGATCTCTATATGTTCGAAAACAGAACTAAGGCAGATCAATTCTTCTGGGTTCCGTCCGATTCGACCAGGAAACGCTCGACGCACGATTATCTAGAAACCATTGATTCTACTTATGTGGGAGCAGAACAATCCAACACAGAGAGCGCGTGCGATTCGAAGCTGGCATGACAGCAGTTCTTAAGTTTGGATCTAGCTAGTTGAGTGCGTCGTTTTACGCTTCTTCCGAACTTCTGGCATACCAGCATCAAACAACACACGCATTGTGTATTGAACCACTCCGCTCCTGCATGCGGAGAATCAATGTTTTCTCGATAACGCGCCTACCGCGCATTCTCTAGCTGAATCACGCGGGACTTCAAAGAATTGAACAACCGTAGCTTCTACCTCGAATCGATATAGTGCCAGCGCACGCGGACAATATTAGCTCCACACTATCTGGTACCTTACTTAGTCCAGATTCTTCTTCGTGTTATCCAATATTCGCAATTTCAGTAATAATCTAGAATTCGCCGAACTTACTGCCTTTGATTATTAAAGTTCCACGTGGGGGTGAAACTTTTCCAACATATTTCCTAAAAGAGGTAGTATTGAAGCTTTGTGATACGAGGAACTTAAAAAAATACACCAATTCCGAGGTTACTCACATTGATCAAGATTCCCTAACAATAGAATCTTATCACGCGATGGTAGGAAGAGAGTTCAAGTCTTCTTGGATGTGTATACTTGAGTAGGATTAAGTCTGCTGCACCATATACAGGTTTTACTGCGATTTTCCTTGTGAACTACAACAATATTTCAGGTGAATACTAGCACAAATATTTTGAAAATCGAGGACAGCTACGACGGCTCCCACCCATACAAGTAGAACCGCCGCGAACCCGCGAAGATTATAAAAAGTGGATTCAGGGTCTAAAGTGGCGTTAGGGAGCTCGCAGAGCTAAAGGAAACAAAACAAAATGTTTTGAAATACATAAACTTCTAGTCAAATAGTTGAATTTTTAACCCATAACTTTTTTTCAGTTTTGATAAAAGAAAGCTCGTTAATCGAGCGTAAATATGGGAGCTATAATGTCAACAAAATCAATCAAAGTATGAATAGTAGATTATTATAGTTAGTTTTCGTTGTTTTGAAATGAATAGTAACATTACATTAATGAATTGTATGCATTACTAGTGTACTTTTAAGACGAAATCTCATAGGAAAAGACTTCACTGAGAACTACTATCGATTACTATCTACTGATTACTGTCTAAGGATCAGTAAAGCCTTTCTTTGGAGGGTTTCATCAGAAAGATATACATGTGATGCAGAAAATCGGTCAACGGAATGTTATTTCTGATTTGAAATAAACAAAAATTAACTAGAATAATCTACTATTCGTTCGTTTATTGATTTTGTCCATATTAAAGCTCCTATATTTCCGCTCGCTTAACAATCTTTCTTTCAAGACTGAAAGATCGTTCTGGGTTAAACATTAATATATATTGTTCTAACCCCCTTTTTTATAAAACATTGATATTCTTGATTAAAATGCGTCCCCGACGTATTGGGCAAAGCCTGGTTTTTACCCCATCATTGACTCACTAGGTTGCAGTCAAGTAAACGATGGGGAGACCTACAGCTTAAGTTGGGTTCCGAACCACCAGAGCCTCGGTAAAGGTTTGTAGAAAAATTTCCAGAGGTACCAGCTCAGAGATCGAACCCCGGACCTCTGAGGTGAATTCTGAACGTCGAAACTCTATACACTATAAGCTTTAAGCGTAACCCCATTGTAGTATACTTTTACCCGCCATCGCAGGGCAGTGATGAAGGATGTAAGTAGAAGTCTTATTATCCTTTCCGTACAGCCGACAGAGAGAACTTTCTTCAAGCTCTATCTTATGTCTGTGGTTTTGGAGGTTTCCTCGCCCGTTACAAATTTATGTTAGGCCTTTGATTTTGTTTCTCCCGATCTTGAGTACTTCCTTTGCTCGATGAGCGTTTCGCTTTGAGCCCAAGAGTGTTTTAGACTGTCTGCAGCCTGAGACCCAGCATCACTCATTCTGATGTTCCTCAATCAGTCAACTGTGAATATATTCCGTGACCAACCTGCTGGATATGCCTACAACTGACTCAGGTCCAGTAAAATTTTCTCCTGATGCCAGCTTTGCTAGCCTATCCGATATCCCATTGCCCTTGATTCCATTGTATCCAGGTATCCAAAGCATAGTGACTTAGTTGTCAGTCGATAGCTTATTAAGTGCCTCAAAATACTCTTAAACTAGTAGTGACGTGTTCGTTATTTCATTCAGGGCTATGATAGCCATATTCTCAGATTGTAAAACTGTGGTATAGGACCCCATCATAATTGCGAAGTCCATTCCATGCCTTCTACAATATACACTGGCACCGGCATTTTCCTTGTTCTTGGAGTTATCTGTAAACCAGTTGCCTCCATCACTGGGTAAGTGTGCCTCATCGTTAAGCCATTTCTCTTTCGTGGATAGGCTTACTCGGTACTTTTAAGGAATGCAGTACTTCAGAGTCCACCTGAAACTGGCTGGGTGAACAGTCTTCCTGCCGGGCCATTTTAGAGTACCGAGAATAGCATTTGGGTTTCGAGAAAGCCGCTTATCTAGCCTAGACGTATCTGCTCCTTTCTCGATGTAAGTGCAAAATTTGGTACAGCTTTCATCCTCTGCATTACGTATTGCACTTCTGTATTCATCCCTTTATTATCATAAATGAGGTCCATAGTTAAAGCCATCATCTCTAGGATAGTTTAGGCCACCATCTCTAGGATGTCTTGGATTTCTGATACTCCATTTTTTTATGTTTTCTCTAAAATTAAATGGTACAGAGAGTGATGTCAATCACTTCCTCCCTGGCTGAGTTAGGAAACGTATGGATTAAGAGATGTGCCTTCCCAAGGCCTTTTCTCGACTACAGCCTTGTCCGTCAGAAGGTCAGCCCTCTGTCCAGCCGTCAATCGAGCACCGAACGACGACATCTAAGTATTATGTTAGACCCGAGAGGACCCAACCCTTTTCCCCTTTTCTCAACTACAGCCTTTGTCTGTCAGGAGGTCAGCCCTCTGTCCGACTGTCAATCGAACACCCAACGACGAACCCGAAGTGTTATGTTAGACCCGTGAGGGCAACCCTTTTCCACACTCCATAACCTCCCTTTCTCCCTCTTCTTTTGTAATTAAATTCGCGTATTCCATTTTGGTTATCAAGTAGCTAGGGAAATGAAAGGTCCGCCCTTGTAGAGCCCCGCATGCAGGGGTGAGACTAATTACTTTGGTGGGCCACTGGATATCCCCATGAGGCCGTTAGGACACCTTCGTTGCCCCCAGGTGCCAAAGTACCATGGGTACAATCACTCTGCACCCATATCTTGTGGGGGGATGTGGTCGCATTGAGCGAGACACTCAATGAATACCTGATCGCAGGTCAAAATGCCAACAGAGGGCTGTTGCTTTGTCGATGTGCGGGCCGCAGGTCTTTTCCGTGCCGATTCCAAAAACTGGAGATCGATGCGGGAGGGACCTCGGCCCAGGAATCCAGAGCCCGTGTGAGCTAGGCTTTTTCACCCTTTTATCATACTACAATCATGCATACCAGGAGAGCCCGTTTATAGGAATCCTTTTATCAATATCTATACGCATGCAGAACACGGTCCGACTCTAAAACAGTTTTATTGTACCAAAAAGAAGAATTTTCAACAAAATTGTTAACTTGCCATCAGGAAATAATAATTTACAACAATGTCTTCGCAATTTTGTATAAAAAATCTCAATATTTTTCCAGAAGAGATGAATTTTCAGAAATCTTCTAAGCTGAATATAACATTTATAGACCAATAAAGATATCGATAGAGGGCAGCACAGTATAGGGATACAATTTTAGATTGAAAATACGTAGACAAGCGAACATTTCAGTACAGGGATCAAACTACAGACTGACTTGACGAATCTTGAAGGTTGCTAGACCTTTAGGAAGAATTTACTGAATCGTAAATCGGGCAGAGTTGAATGCGGAATACTGACTGATTTGAATTTGTGGAAAGAGCTGGTTAACCCATACAAAAGGCAGGTGGGTCTCACAGGTTCGGTGGGACACGGTTTCGAGTAACAAAGAGTTGCGTATGAAGTAAGGGCTTGTGTGCAGAAAATATTACTTCTGGTGAAGTCTGAATGAATAAAAAAATTTGTCTATTATGAAAATTAGAAAATAAACAAATACGATTATTTTTTTGTGTCTTTTATGGTTGTGCACTGAATTGTTTCACTAAGTAGATACCGCTGGGAAGATTAATTGTCTGTTGAGGGTTATTAAATGCAGTAGTCTACAAAGGTACATTTTGTGTGTCACAAGATGGACATTTTCGTTTCGATTATCAATCTTTTAATAATATCGGTTTTTCCAAATATTTTTTAAATAAGTTCTATTTTTCCTATTTCTGATATAAATGCCAAATATGCAAAGAAAAACTATGCAATCATACGAGTAGTAGCTAAGCGTGCGTATGCGTAGCACACACAATTTTTTGCAAAAAACATCACAGCAAATTATTAAGGACTTGTTATTAAATTTAATAATGCTGTTCAAAACTATCCTGCTTGTTTGAAAAGGTAACTGTTATGTAAACAATTCGTCTTTTTCGATTTAAAAATCCAACTGTTTTTGGAGATGATTTCATTATTTTCCTTTATTATTAGGAAAAAACTTTGCAACACATCGAAATAAAAAATTTAAAGCAAACGTCTCTCTCAAACTATTATTATTGATTATTATTGAAATCGAGAAGCTTTATTGCATAAATTCTTAAAACAAATACGTAGCATAATTGAAATCTTGGAAAAGATAAGGTTGAACAAATAAAGATAGAGACAGGTATCCGACATAATAGTCAGAACGCACACACACAAACAAACACACAAACATATATTTATATATATGTATACATGTATATAACACTTTATTCCTGAATAAATGTGTTTTTTCGAGTCTTAAATGTAGCAGGTTAATTAAGATAGTTACTAGACTCTATCCATACATAACGTGTACAACCTCTTCGTGTGGAACATTTGCGTCACTCACTCACTCATTCATCGCTCTTGCAGGTGTATATGTATGGATTTATATATAATTTTATTTTTAAATAAAGGTGTATTTCGAGGATTAAATTTATCAGGTTGAGTAAGATAGTGACTAGACTCTATCCATACATAACGTGTACAACTTCTTCGTGTGTGCCTGGGGGGAGGTAAGAAAAGGAAATCAGCAAATCAAAATTAGCTACGTGGAATATGATGGTTCATATGGATATACATATGGAAAAATCTTCTCGAAAATGCCATTTCTTTCTAAATCAGTATCATTTTCGGCCATTTACTGTCAATTAGAGTTATCAACCATATTAAAAGATGCGGATCGTCGCTGGTGATCTTTTGCTCGCTTTTGCAGTTTTTTTTCATTTTATTGGTAAATATTAGATAATATAGTCCGATATTTATGATACTAAGTTGGATTTTTAAACAGATTGATAATTTTTTTACCAAGAAGATTAGTTTTTAACCCAAAAAGATATTTGAAATTTTAGAAAATCATACAAACCTTCTATGTACGAAAATAATCAATATTCTATCGTGAATCTTTAAAAAAGTGTTGTATTTTTTCCAAACCATGCAAACTCTGTGAAAGGCTACGATTTTTACATTTAAATGTTAAAACATTTACATTTTTACATTTATTTAAGGTTTACATTTTATTGTAGGCCCTGAAAATTTCAAGATTGCGGATTTTCATATTTTCCAAAAGAATACAACTTTATTTCGGAAGCACTAAGGAAATTCAGAATAATTTTCATTTTAAATGAATAATTTTAAAATTTATAGATTTCAAAGTATGTCAAAAAATATTCGGAAAAATTTTATATCAATTTTCCCACTTTGCCGGAGTTTTTAAATCTTGGCAAAAATTTCTCTAAATTACATGATTTTCAAATGTCAAAATTTTCAAAGGCGGAGAATGTTAAAAAACAAATTTTTTAATGCAACATTGAAAAGATTCCAAACATTTCAAATAATTTCTAAAAATGTGGAATAAGAATAGGGCAGCTTTTAGGGCAACGCTTGTAGTTTTAAGAGATTGAAAAGTTGCATAAACTAATTATTTTTTATTTTATTTGCAATGAACACTTGTTTACTCATATTTATTATATGAATATATCTTTTATATATTTTTATACAATTTTTTAATTGTAAATCTTTCAAATGAAGACGTTTACAATCTTAATTATTGAAATGAAACATTTTTAATTTGTAAAACTTAAGACTTGCAAAGGTTTTAATTTAAAATTGTTCAAATTGAAACCTCCTTAATTGTATAACTTTGCAATCCAAGGTTACACAATTTTGAAAATTTCAAATTTGAAAGAAATTATTTTTAAAATGTAGAAATAAAAATTCTTATTTCTTGATGATTTAGAAATTTAGAAATTAGGTTTTTAGCATTTTGATCTTCCAAATTAATAAAATTTTAAAGGTCAATCGTCAATGCTACAACATTTAAATTGGAATGGTATTAAAAAACAAAAGTAAAATTTTCAAGCCAGAATATTTCAAATTATAAGAACTACTGAACTACTTATATTTATCATAATATTGTAAAAATCGAAGAAGGTGGCCCACCTACGCTTCATCGTCAAACTTGCTATTTTATAAATTAATGTATTTTTCAAGCTATCTTTTATTTTTTATTCAAGAAAATCCAAAAAGATTCCACCGAAGGTGATACATCTTTAAAATGCTTTAAAGATAATACGATCTATTTCTGATATTTGAAAAAATCTATAAAACTGAGCCAAACTGCCAGAAAATCCCCAGTTTCTTTTGACAATTTTGGAAATCTTTCAAAGCGCCTTGAAATATCTCCACATATTCTTTTAGAATCATTTGAATTACAGAATTGCAAATTATGAATCTCACAACATGCCTAAAACTGAAAGATCTTGAATGTGGAAATCTACTTTGCATGAAAATCATCAAAATTACAGAACTTTTAAATTTAAATCCAAAAGCTCGCATTATTTTTAGTTTTTAATTTTCAAATCTGAACGCTCTTCAATTTTTCAGGTGCTCAATATCAAGCTTCACAATTTTGTTAAATTACAATGTATTTGTTGTTTTATTTTTAATTTTAAATATTCTTTCATTTTAAAGATTCCACGTCCATTGTTTTATAATTATAAATAGGTACAATTATAAATTCTTAAATTTACGAAATATGAAATTGAAAATTACACCAAACTCTCGCTTTCAGTCAAGTTTCGGGGGTTGCCGTCAAATGGCCTTCGGAAGAAGCATAACTAGTGAGGGCCGCCTGACTCACTTCTAAGTAGAATACATGTCAATACATATCAATATATATATATATATATAATATCACAACCGCTTGCGTCCAACTCCCCTGAGAAACTGCTAGAGCCAGCACTTCTAGGAAGGCTGAGAGCGGGGTGACTGAAAGTGAGAGTTTGGTGTATTCAATTTTTGAGATATATTTTTCAAAGGTATGTAATTTTCAACTTTTTTAGAATTTTAGTTGCCCGTACATAAAAAACAAACTTTGGAAGAAGTTACAGTTATTTGGATAGAAGAGTTTATATATTGGAAGCTTCTATTTCTATGAAGTAGTTTTACAAAGTGTTTCTTCTTACAGAATTAATAAATGGGGAGCCACGGACTTTGGAGGATTTATTTCCTAGATTCAACGGTGTATTGCCTCCGGTCGAAGAATGGGTTTTTGAACAGCAGTTCCGCAATTTCGTAAAATTTGAGGATAAACATATGTTAATCCATAGGTGGACAACTTTCTTAAAAAGGGATCATCTCATATTTGGATGGAGGTTTGTAGGTGAAATAACTGGTTTATGCCATTTATTTAATTTGGAAAATAGATTCATCGTATTTAACATGAATAAAAATGAGTGGGTTACTGTGGATAGTGATTTATCTCGGAAAATAGGTGTAGGTCGTCGTTTACTTCTTGCTATTGCGCGCGACGAAGTTGCTGCTAGGTACAAACTCAGAACGAACGATCCAGCATACAAAGAGGCACACCTCAGAGCATGCAGATATGCCAACGATCGAGTAGACATTGTCGAAGAAGAGCAAGTATGTCTTCTAGACAGACGTCAAACAAACATGGAAGACAGCATTATAAAAATCAAGGAAGAATACAGTCAGGCATATAATTGTGCTTTTGCTCGTGATTTACATCAGCATGGAGAATATAGTATACACGGATATAGGAGTAAGACATCCTCAAAAAATCATTAATAACCACGTTACATTACAGAGGACGCTTCAGCAAACAGAAATAATTCTTAAAGTCTAGAAAAAGAAAAATTACACTGCTAACAAAATTTGTATTAAATTTAATAGAAATATATGTAAAGTCATTTTCTTAAGCGGTAGTAGAATTTTAATATAAATTTCATATTAAATTTAATATAAAGGTCGAAATAATAGCATGCTTGAAAACTCAAACTGTTTCAAATTCTTAAAATCTACATAGAAAAAATGCTGGGTAGAGGGGAGTACCAGATACTGTATAACTAATACCGTTCGAGCTTGATGGACCTCTATCGGTTCGCAAAAATAACTACGACAGATCAGTTTTTCTGGGTCCCACCTGATTCGACCAGCAAACGCTCGACGCAAAATTATCGAGAAAACATTGATTCTCCGCATTTGGTAGCAGTGCAATCCAACAAAGAAAGCGCGTGCTATTCGATACAGGCATGATAGCAGTTCCGAACTTTGGGTCTAGCTACTAGAATGCATCGTGTCACGCTTCTTCCGAACTGCTGGAATACCAGCATCGAACAGCACGGGCTCTGTGTGTTGGACCACTTCGCTCCTACAATGTTCTCTCTTTACCTCGCCCGTCGTGCGTTCGCTAGCCGAATCACGCGGTAACCCAAAGAATTGATCTAGCGTAGCTCCACCCTCGAACCAATATAGGTCCAGCCTAGCCGTACAACATTAGCTCAACAGTATTCCGATGGGAAGCGAGTCAGGTGCCCTCACTATTGACGTTTCGATCCCCCTGAAATCAGTCCAAGGCTATTTGAAGGCAACCCCCGACACTAGACTATAAATAAGTGTGTGGTGTAGTTCGCATTTCAATTAAAAAAGTTTTATTTATAAATCTAAATTGTGGACTGGCCCTGATGAAATCTAAATACATATATACATTATAGTATAATATGTAAA
>NC_046658.1:143888047-143890706 GCF_010883055.1 Belonocnema kinseyi | reverse complement strand
AGTTAATAAAAGGCAAGATTTACGAGTACATTTCAGTTTCTATGTATATCTTTTTGATATTTTGTAGGATTTATTTTGTTTGCTATAATACGAGGGTAAATTAGCAAGTTTTTTTGCCACGCATGAAAAAATTAGAATATCACACCGCAATAATATTCTATAAGTTGCAAGGTAAAACTTCATGCGGAAACTGAAGCAGACTAATTAATTAATGAAAACAAAAATTAATGAAACAAAACACGCGTAAATGCCTTTTTGAAACCAAACAAATTTTGGCCTGAAAGATTAAGAAATGGATTTTAAGAAAAATAAAAATCAGTGTTTTCCGGAAGAAAATTAATTCTTTTGGTTTCCTGTTGCATTTTCTATTCATTCCTGTAGCTGTATTTTGAAACTCTTAGGGATGCTCTTAAGACGACTTCAGATCATCTTCAGGACATTGGACGTCTTAGAGACTTTGATTGGGCTGACATAGGACGTCCTAGGAACCACCCAAGGACGTTTTTAGGATCTTCATAGTTTTGTGCCCATTAGGTATCTATACAACATGTGAACAATCTTTCGTATTCTGGGGGCAGCAGTTGAAAGAGGGAGGGTCGACAAATAAAAATTGTCTACGCATATACGAATAACACACTAGTATGTATATGTACTGGAATATCTTCTAGAAAATCCTTCATCTTGCTAAATCAGTAAGATCAGTAAGATCGTTGGAGCCGGAAGATGGCGCCACTGGTATACCATGTATATAGTTGAAGCCGGGAGATCCCTGCCTCTGTTTTACCATGTATGTAGTTTAAGCTGTAACGGGCAGATAGTGCTCGTAGGGAGCAGCCTTGCAACAAGTGGTTAAAGCTGCTGGAAAGATCTCGAGGCTTCTAGAAAATTTTCGAAGCCTCGAGAAGGATCTCAAGATCTCAAGTTTCTTAATTATCTCAATTATGAAAATTACAGAATAATAATTATATGCTGATTGATTTTTCTAATGTCAGGATAATTGTTTGTAAGTGAGACCTGGCTATTCTTAAGATGAGGTATTCAAAGGGCTGTTCCTGTATATATATATATATATATATATATACATATATAATTAAAAATTTGTCATAAGGACAACCGCAGCATTTCTCCGGGAGCGGGTGCTAATCTGAAAAATTGAACCCTCTTCCAGCGAAATCGCGGTAAAATTTCAGCCACAACCACGTCTCACAACCGCGAGATAGGTGGTTACAGTCTGTAAAGGAATCAATACGACGATCCAGCAAAATCCTCGTGCACCCTAAGAACACGGAGCGATCCAAGCACAACCGCCTTCTGCATTTTTGCCGCAAGTGTTTTAGCATATTGTTGACACGCAGGGATGCTTTTTAGGCCATTAGCAAGTGAAAGCTTAGCACCTCCAAGAGCGCTGATGATAAGGACGATCAGTTTAACAGAATATTCCGGGTACAATCGTTGCAACACCCTTATAAGGTCTCGATACCTCTCTTTCTTTTCATTCTCCTTGGCTATGACGTTTTCGTCAGCTGGTGCCGAAAATTCGATAACGAACATGGTTCGCTTCTCGAAGTCAAGAAGAACCATGTCAGGCCTCGAGTGAGCAACAAAAACAATTGTCGAGAATTTAAAGTTACAGTATATGCGGCACTTCCCATTCTCGACAATTGACTCAATTTCCCTAGGAGCATTTAGAGGAGCGATATTAAGATGAATGCCGTAGAAGTGACAGAGATGCTAATAAATCACTCTTAGTGCCGCATTGTGCCTTTGAATGTAGGTCGTTCCCGCGTGAGTTGGACAACTAGATAGTATGTGAGCTAAATGCTCAGGGTGTGCATGGCACGCCCTGCAGCTATCATCGGGAATGTCTTGGCTCAAAATGTGGCCACAGTATGTTAAGGTGGAAATGACACCGTCTTGGCATGCAAAAATGAAACCCTCTGTACCAGACTTCAATCCGAGCGATTTAAGGAAAGAAAACGTTAGCTCGCAAGACATTGACTCATCCTTCACATTTCTGTGGAAGATACCGTGCATCCTCTTATCGAGGAGCTGTTCACGAAAGTTTTTCTCTTGTGCTTTCTTAATCCGGGCTCTCAGGGGTGAGTACTCGAGATAGATAAGATTTGATGCATTTTGCTCACCTCTAAGACTGAAGTCAAGTCCGAATGTTTCAGCAGCCTCCTCCGCTGCTTTGTACAGAAATGCTCCTTTGCCCACTTTTTCGTGATTCCTGACCATTTTAAGAAGAGGTTCTCTTCCATTTGCAACTCTATGTGCTGTACCCAGAATAATCCTGTTTTGAAGACATTCAAGACTCAATATTCCGCGACCCCCTTGACGGCGTGAGATGTACAGTCGCAGAACGGAAGACTAAAGATGCATGCTGTTGTTCATGTACATAACCTTTCTTGTCCTGATATCAAGAGATCTGAGCTCGTTCTTCGTACATGGAACTACTCCAAATGAATAGAGTAGTACCGGGACGGTAAGCATGTTCGTTGCAGATACTTTGTTCTTCGCCGACAGTTCGGAAGACCAAATCTGTCAGGTGAGACGCTTGTATCTGCTTCGGAGAGTATCCTTTATAGATGTCACATCCTGAATGCGGCTCTGTGGCACGCTCAGGTATGTATAAGTCTCTCCAGCGCAAAGGTGTCGT
>NC_046658.1:143872778-143887947 GCF_010883055.1 Belonocnema kinseyi | reverse complement strand
TCTGTTTTTAGCATAGATCTTAAGATCGTCCATGTAAAATACATGAGTGACCTTGTACTTTCGATCTGCAGGTTTGCCGCACAAGTACCCGTCGGAATAGGGCAGTGCTAGAGATAGTGGCAATAATGTACGGCAAAAGAGGAGTGGGCTCATGGTGTCGCCCTGAAAGACACCTCTTTGAAACGTGACCTTGTTAGTTGTCACACGATTTTTTCCAGATGAAATAGTAAATCTGGTTTTCCAAAGCGGCATCAATCTCTCTATGCACCCAACTATTTGCGGATGAACCTTTAAGATTTCCAAAAGACAGATGATAAGTCTATGGGATGTCGAATCGAAAGCTTTCCGATAATCAATTCAGGCCATCGATAGGTCACGCTAGTAGAATGCTGCATCTTTGCAGACACATCTATCGATGAGCAGGTTCTTCCGACATCCGGGTACGCCTTTCTTTGAGCCTCGTTGTTCATACATTTCTTGCCACACAGGTTCTATTGCCCGAACAATCCTGCCATTTAGGATAGCTGTGAATATCTTATAAAGTGTGTTCAGACAAGTTATTGGCCTGTAATTCTTCGGGTCAGCTAAGTTGCCTATTTTCGGCAGGAGTATTGTGCGCCCTTCCACCAACCACCCTGGAATCGGCTCTTCCGACTTCAAATATGAGGTGAAAATACGGGCCAAATGCTGATGGGTTGAAACAGAAGGTTTTGATACAATCTGGTCCCGGTACAATACAATCATCCTTCTTAATACTTTTTTCACCTCCTCGGTAGCGATGGGTGGGCATTTTTTATCAGGTTTTATGAGGGCAACACATAACTCCTTGAAGCTATTTATATTTTCTAAGTCTTCGCCCATTCTATGCTGAACTTCGTAGACTACTCTCCAAAATACTTCGACCTCCTCTGGTTTAGGTGGGTGTTCGACAGTAACTGGAGAGTCTTGGAAGAGTCGAGATGGGTCAGAGAGAAACTGTTGATTTTCTCTGACCCACCTCTCCCTCCGCTCTAGACTTCTATTAGCGTCAGATAGTATACGTAGTCTCTCAACAATATGCTGCCTGATGGTCAGCAGCTTTGACTTGTTAAGTGTGTGATAACGGGTCCGGATTTCGCGCGCGAACTTTCGAACCTTGGCGGTAAAATTCCTGCCAGATGTGATTTAGTCAATCACACATTGAATGCGGGACGCGTACTGTCTTGCCCAGCCTATCTTTATGGCAAGTTGATGCATTCGTCTTTTGGTCTTATGATCAGCCGTTGGTTTTGTTTTACGGTTCGCATCGGCCAAAGCTCTCGCTGCATTATACACACAATAATTGATAGCCCAGAAGTCGGATTTTCCGGAAAAATGTCCACCTCGCTCTCTTAAGCAAACTGTGTATATGTGTATAGTTTGCTACTATTATCCTGCGCATGCGCAATGCTGTTAAAGTTCTGTGTGCGAGATAAAAAGCTTCGAAACCTTTCTAGAACCATGACAAAATCTAGAACCATGACAAATCTTTCTAGTTACCATGATCGTGAGGCGTTAAAACATTGTAACAATTATGTGATCCGGCCTGGTCCCGGCCGGATAGCCCCGATGTAAGCCGGTTGCCGGTCGGGAAATCTGGTTGGGTAATCAAGTCAC
Source organism: Belonocnema kinseyi (assembly GCF_010883055.1). Taxonomy (NCBI): domain Eukaryota; kingdom Metazoa; phylum Arthropoda; class Insecta; order Hymenoptera; family Cynipidae; genus Belonocnema; species Belonocnema kinseyi. Next base: position 143,886,312 of record NC_046658.1, on the reverse strand, counting down.
AAAGCGGTTAAGAAATGTTGCTTCAGGCGAGAAATCGATAACTTGTTTTGTCTTTTAAGGTCTCTCTTCAGTTTCGACCTTTGGTTAAAATATAAAATAGTCTTCAGTCTTTAACTTGAAAATTACACGAAGTTCCAGAAATATTCAACTCATTTGACTCAAATCTTAAATTCACTTTTAAAATAGAAAAAAAACTATACATTACATTTTTGAGACGTATCTGTTACTAAAACTAATAATGAATCTCTTTTCACTAATTGGTACCACAAATCCACATGCTCGAGTAATGAACAAGCGTTTCAGCCATGGCTTCTAAAGGTGACGTTTCTCGCTGTCGTGTTTCTTGGAGCTCTTTATATAGCTTTTGCGTTTTTAACAAAAATTTGATTTCTTTTAACTTTTACGAACAAATTTGACATTTTCCACATGCACGAAAATATAAAATCTCTATTTTTTTAAATATCATGGTGTATTGAGACGATCAGTATTAACCCAAAAATGATAGATTATATTAATGAAAATAAACTGGAAGAGTCCAGGAAATGTTACGAATCCTAACCTACGCTTCCAACTCAACGGAGAATTTTGAATCCAAAGATCAACTCGCGCTTGAAGTTGATTGCGCGACTTTTGAACCTTCAATAATTTCGTTCAGGACATTTAACGCGGGTCTTTCTCTTTTAATAAAGTACTAAGCGGGCACAAAAATTGGTTTCGTCTTTACAACGTCGTTACGACAACTTTACCACATTTTTACGACATCATATGTCCATGTCGTTTCGGTGTCTTTGCGATATCGTAAAGACATCGTCAGATCATGAGACTTATTTACGATATCGTAAAGATACCTTCACGGCATGGACATAGGATGTCGTACAGATGTGGTAAAGATGTCGTAAAGACGTCGCTAAACTTTATGCCCGCTGGGTTCAATTCATAAAATAATTTGGTGATTAAGTAAGAATAAGTTGACGCTTGATTTTGTGACAGCTTTGTACTTCATTTCATGAAGACCTCGCTGTGCAGAATTTAATGTTAATTTTGGAATCCAAGGGTGAATAATTTTGAGTTTTTTTCTAAACATAAATTCTTGCAGTAAAATTTGAGTCAAAAGAAAATTTATCTCGTGACAGCTTTGAACTCTGTCATAATCAATGGAAACCTCGCTGTGTGGAATCCTTGCACCTATTTTAAAATTCATTAGAAGAATAGTATCAGTTAATTCAAGTTAATTATCATGAATATTATAACGGAAACAAACATTGCGCAATCATGTCTCACTTGAGTGATCCCAACATCCTTTTAAAAAACACAGTAATTTATTGACTTATTAGAATGAATCGAAACGAACAGGTTCTGTATCTCGAGTGTCCAGCAATAATTGATTACGGATCTCCAGACAATTATATCTCACGTCAATTTCTAGTTTCAAATTATTTCGCATTCAAAGACCTCCGAATCCTTAAAAACAAATTTGTCTTCGCAGTAAATCAAGACGAACCTATTCTGATTCGAAAAATTGCATTAGTCGTTAATTTTGATAATAAAGTTGTCAGGGCTATTTTTAATATCCTTCCAGCATTGGAACCGACCGTAATAATCGGTTACGATCTGCTGATTAGGACACAGTAAATAGCAAACGGAACTAATTTTCAATCATTCATCGTATTATTGAAACTGCTCGATGTGCGATATTCATATTCAATCAAATTATCGTCATAAATTTCATGAAATTCTCAGTTTTGTGAGATTTCTGTAAGAGCATTATTATTTAATTGAGAAAAGAATTATATGAGAAAAAAGAAATGTTACAGTATCTTATAAAATACACTATCACAAACATTGTTACTGTTGATTCCTATGTCAAAAATTTATTCATTTACTATTTTTCTATATATTTATTTAGTTTTTGTTTTTAATTCAACTTACAAATGAGGGAAAACTATTTTTTAAACGCTAAATACTTTTTATCCTCAGACATTTATACATACAGTAATGTATTTGTCCATTATTGCTCTTATTTATTACTTATTGTAGTGACTATTTCTGTTATTTTTAGAATGGATCTTTGAAATTAAATTTACTAATAAATATTTCACATTTTTCATTTTTCACAAAAAAATATTATCGGTAAAGATGTGTCCGAGAGAAGGCAGTTTTCGCTATCTTCTTCGGATGATTGTTGCGGGAATATATTATGAATATATATGGATTATCTAGCATGCGCGCGTGCAAACAATTGCAAACTCACATCGCTAGTGAGCGGACCAATCAGCTGTTCTCACTGAAACGCGCGTGCTTTCCAATGAAGTGGTAGGTCCAATGAAATTTATCCTCATTCTGCGATAAACGGGACGCATTCATATTCCTTGAAATAAACGAGTATTTACTCTATTTTCTTTTTAAATTAAAAAATTTTTTTTTAAATTTTAAATTAAAAATTTTTAACATTTCTCACCTTCGATGACGTCTCTCGTAGAATTAATTGGAAAAGACCGCAAATCCTATCTCATCGGTAAGGGGTCGAACATTTGTGTCACACACTCACTTATTCATCGCTCTTGCAGGTGTATATGTATGCAGGTGTATTTCGAGGACTACATTTATCAGGTTGAGTAAGATAGTGACTAGAGTCTATCCATACATAACGTGTACAACTTCTTCGTATGTGCGTCGCTGCTTTTACTCTTCTGCTTGCTCAGAACAATCAAATCAGAAAAATCTTTAAAAGTAAAACAAATTGCCCAAAATTCTTCAGAAATTTTTAAATAAGAAGCTACGATGTTTTACGTTCTTATCAGAGAAGGTATTCAATTTGTGTGAAACGTTGCCCCCCCACCACTTTTTGTCAAATGTCCACGTTTTGAGACCCCCTGAATCCGAAGAACAAGTTTTTGCGAATGTGTCTGCTGTTCAATCTGCCTGTCTGTCAGTCAGACCTCCTAAGCATAAAACACTAACTAGCTATGACTCTATTGAAATTATTTAACCCCCCCCCCCACACCCTCGTTATTTGAAATTTCTTGGGACTGCTGTTGTAACTAGATCCTCCACCCTAGATGCTTTGAGAGACTCTTTTAGTAAATTATTAGAAGATGAAGCAATTGGGCACTACAACTGTGATGTAGAACACGATGCGATAGAAACTGTAATAAACAAAGTCTGGGTCACTGAGGTTAGAGATATAATTAGGAAGTTAAAAAATAGTTTTAATAAATACAGTATCAAGCGCGAAGCGTGAGATAAATATATTCTTGAGCGTAAGGCGCGAAAAAGAAAAGTCGCGCGCCCTAGGCGCACGCACACTTCCGTTTAAAATATTTTTAAATATTCTGTTCTAATCCTTAAAAGAAACTGCAAATTTGTTTTTCAAAACCTTAAAGAATTTTCATTTCTCTTATATATCCCAAATAATTTTTTTTCAGTGATTCGCATTCTTTGCAAATATCTATAAAATTCTTTCTAAATTAACTAAAAGTGACCTGAAATCCTTATGCTTGAGAATTTTAAAATGTTCGGAAAGAATAAAATTTAATTTAGAATTGCTCAGCAAATTTTAAATGATTCTTATTTTTATTTGAAACATCTGGAAAAGTTCTGGGTAAAAATTTAAGTGTCAATTAATATTTATTTATTTGTATTGAAGAATGTTCATTATCTCAAAATTCTTTTTGTGTTTTGAAGAATTACAAATTTTTTTTCGAATCAATTATAATAATATTATTTTTTTAATTAAAATTCAGATGATTTTAAAGACTAGAAGAAAATGTTGTATTTGGAAATCTGACCAATTAAAGACATTTCAAATCTTAATTATCAAAATTACAGAATAATAATTATATGCTGATTGATTTTTCTAACGTCAGGATAATTGTTTGTAAGTGAGACGTGGCTATTCTTAAGATGAGGTATTCAAAGGGCTGTTCCTGCTTAATAGAAACTATTGCACACTTTCTCTTATACAGTTTTAATTATAAATCTGAGAAAGTTTTATTGAATATCTTATTTTCCTAATGCATCTTATCATACATCTTATTTTCCCAATTCGTAATTAATAATTTTAAACAGAGCTTGTTACTGATTCAAATAATCCAAAGCAAAACCTTTGTTTTTCAATAATTCTTTTTCTGAAATTTATTTCATCAGCTGTTAGAATTATTAATTAAAATAGTGACGTTAGATAAAAGTGAGAATTATATTACGCCATGTCCTTAATTGCGATGCTATGATACAAGCCGGGTGTGTGATTTGTGTAAATACGACTTGATCTAAAGCTGATGGGGTTGAAAATGTTTCTCAAGAGGCTCGTGATGGTGTGTGGTGAGCCAGTCGTGCCTCCGGACAGAGGATACTTGCTACTGGGATCCTTCGTTGCTACTTGGCTCTCTTAGGAGGCCGGTTCCAGGGGAATTAAAGCCTAAGCTGCATTGGGAGTGTGAGCCGGTTCCTGAGGAACCAAAGGTCACGACTCTATCTCCCGCTGCTGAACGGAGTTGGAAACGGGCCTTCAAGTCTGAAGGCCGCCTATGGACTCGTACTTGTGGTGGAGAACCACGGAATGATCAGAGTCGTGGGGTAGCTACCACGAGCTTGTGGTAGGCCCTGTTTTGAGGTTTGATGACCAGAACGGGAGCAGGAGGTCTTGATCTTTCCAGGAATATGTCTGAGGGAGGATACACGTTTAGAGAGAAAGTGCAGCAAGGACTATGGGAGCCGCGTCCTTGAAAGAAGGCTAGCTCAATGCTACCGGAGCTGCCAGGAGAGCTTACCGGTCTTGGAAGAATATTATAGAGAGGGCTGCCGGAGCTGCGAGGCGAGCTTACCGACCCAAATGGAAGAGAGAGGTAGGAAAGCCTGCGAGGCTGGGCTGCAAGAGAGTACCGACCGAGAGTGAGAGTGACCGGGGGACTGCGGTCACCCTGCCATAAGCCCGAGTAAGAGTGCGTACTTCTGCTTGTATGCTTGTATATATAAAATATACAGGAGAGACTTAAAAGTTGAATAAATAGAATAGAGGATTATAAAATATACAAGCTTTACTAAAAGTGACAATATACCATATGTATAACAGAGAATAGAATAAAATCTCAGTAATATAAAGTTTCGGTAAAACTGAAATAAACGAAGATGTACAAGGAAGTAGAAATAAAAGTAGGCTAGAGATTTAAAATAAATTAATAATTTAGGGAACCAAACTAGGAAAGTGCGTACTTAGAATATAGAGAAAAATATATATACAGAGTTTCTTTTTATTTTTGTTCTCGAACCCTGATTTTCAATTCTAATTAATAAAAGTAAAACGGGAATTGAATATTACGTATATGATACGAAGGTTGGCGTCCGCTGGTCGCTTTCCCATCGAAAGGAAGAGGTAGAGAAAAGAGAGAGAGGGGAGAAGTAGCGTGAGTCATACTCACGGGCCTGGCGCGCGACGGGGAAACCTTTCGTCGCAGATGCGGCAGGTGTGAGTTTACAACTCTCTTCCTTCCAGTAAGATTCATGGAGAGAAAGCAAGGTCGTCTGATTGCCACTCTAAAACGATTTAACCCGGAAGGTTTTCCCAGCCTGGGTTTATGTTTGGTAAGCACAGACGGGGAATCATTCCTGGCAAATTGGTTTTAGAGTGGCTTTTAAACTATAAAACCATACCAATTATAAGTGAAAAAGTGCCAACTTATATTTTATTTGGATAACATAAGTTCAATTTGAAAAATAACAATATTTTAAAATATACTTAACCTTAAAAGTAATCAAAGCAATGTTACACAACATTTAATAATTTGCAAATAACTCGTCTAGTTCCAGGTTTTTAATTCAGCAAAATAATATAAACTATCATTCTGTTAAACTTTTCACTTAAGAATTTCTTGGTAAATAGTTCATTTATAAATATTTTGTGGGCATGGCGTTATATAACTCTGAAAAATAATGCATTTTTTGAATCTCATATTACACCATGTCCAAAATCAATTTTTCACATCAGCTAAAATACATTCATAATGGTATTAAAATTTGACAGTTGAGGGACATGCCGTAATACAACTTTAGGGCGATGAAGTGTTGAAGGTTGCTGGGCCTTTAGGAAGAATTGACTGATTCATAGATCAGGCGCAGTTGAAAGCGAAATAAAAAAGATTAGTTTTGCTAAAGTCTTAATACATAACAAAATTAGGCTATTATAAAAATTTCATTGAACTAAATACAAAAGTGTTCCCTTTACCGAAAACTGGACATCCACTCTCTCAGTCTGAATAATGAGTATTCACTTAAAAAGTACTGATTATGAAGTCTTATTAACTTCGAATAACTTCGAGTGCTTCCAGCTTAGAAGGTATCTTCATTGAAATTCGTTCGGCCTTTGCTTTGTTCGTAAAAGTTATTGTCTTCCTGTCAAGAAAAATATCTATGATCGAGTCATTTATTTTTTATCCTCAACTTATGCATTAATTACATAATTTCAGCATTTTGAACTAATAATGAAACGTCATATTTATAATTTCATTCAGCGAGAAACGTCTTGCTTCTTGTAATTAATTAAAGACATTTATAGCAATTAAAATTTAGAATGCCTTTCGATTGATAGGCGCTTTTTTCTATGCAACTGCCTTTTTTCTTTATTGCCCAATAAGGTTATTGCAATTGAAAGTATATAATCTAATAAACACGTAATGATCTATATTGGCTGCGAAAAACTGTACGTTGGACCACTTTTAAAATTCTTTTTTTTTCCTTACAAATTTTTACTATTGGTCTAGTGGAATATTTATTAACATGCTCTCATTAATTTTAATTTTTTTAAATAATTTTTTTATTTAAAATTATTAATATTTCTTTAGTGGAATACTTATCAACAATGTTTGATTTATTAGATTTTTTTTAATGAAAATCATTACTTGAATATTACTGATAAATTAATTATTATTAAGCTAATTATGAATCGGCAATTAATTATTACTGATAAATATTCCACAAGACCCACATTAATAATTTGTATTAAAAAAAATTTTAAATGAAATTATTCAAAGAAATTTCATTCATTTAGATTATTGAAAAATAATGAAAGAATCTTAATAAATATTCCAACTAGACTAATAGTAATGATTTTTAGATCAAAAAAGATTTTCAAAAGCAAAATTGATGAAACAAATTCCATTTTTTTGATAATTCAAAATTAATTAAACAATGATGATAAATATTCCACCGGATGAAAATTAATAATTTTAACTTTACAAAAAGCCAGAATACAGTGCTCAAAAGGTCGATTTCATGAAGAATTAACATTTTTTGTTTAAAGGGTAGTTTTCAGGTAGTCGTGGAGGTGTGTAGGAGTGCCGAACTGATATGTCTGATACATGACATTTTTCGTTGGATAATGCTCTGCATTCGAGAAGTCCCCATACTTTCCGTCACATTTTTCAAACACTAAAAAATTATTACAAAACTCAAAAAAGTGATTTTTGCCCATGAATTTTAGATGGGAAACTTCAAGTCAAAACCCGCACGTGTTGAAATTAAAAAATTAAAAAATTAAAAATTAGGTAATTTCGTTTTTTGGATTTAGAATGAAATGGGGAAAGAGGGGTCGTTGCCCTCTGAAAAAATTATTTTATATCCACCCTTATACAGCCATAAGAATAATTTTACGCATTCAAGTTTACATTGCTTTCTTTTAAGTTTTTGGAAAAAAAAACTTCTGAAGTAACTACAAATTGTTGAAACAAGTAAAAATGTATTATAAATATTTATTAAAGGTTTACAAATTATACAATTATTCAACTAAAAATAGCATAGGCTGCCAATTCAATAAATCAGTTGACATTTATTAAAACAATTAAAATTATTCTTCAAAAAGTCATGGGAGAATTTCAGATGGTCCATCAGTAATAATTAGTAATAATAAATTGTAACATACATAATACTGATTATTCAGATTGAGGGAGTTGTATAAAAAATGAATAAACTACAATTGTACCCTCCCAGGTTAAGACGTCACATGGTCACGGCAGAGCATGCACTTAAGAGTAAACACGTGGTACTTGCATCGCCAACTCCTTCTGAATCCCGCCTGCCACTCAGGTAAAAGATCAAACTCTTCGGTCCAATCTATTAGTCACTTTGAAAGAATTTGTTTAAAGATTTTTGTGATACAATTAACTAAAGCTATGGGACGATAGTTGGAAGATCATTAAATTCCCCTTTTTTCATACAAAATTTTATATTGTAACGAGAGGTTACACACGCATGCGTCACCAACGCACACGTCATCCGAGCTCCCGTCGCTGAGCCCAGCGAGCCTCTATCCCCACCTCAAGCGAACCGACAACCATCACCGAAACTGACTGACTTATTTAAGCGACTGCTCGACACCCGGAACGGCATTTTAACTGGACACAACGAACCGATCACATCGGAGAGCTCGTGCCCAGGGAAGACTCTGGTACTCTCCCTACCAATAGGTGCACCCATGGTAGTAAGAGTACCGACGAGAATCGCAAGGAATAGGAGCACCTACACGGAGAGAGAAGTTGGCCTCCTAACCTCCCGAGGATAGTGGCGCTAGTTGCTTATGGCGCTTGGCTTGCTAACTTACTACTATTTGGCCAATGGCGCTCTAGACGAGTCAGCGGTCTACGCTCTTGCGTGACTGATAGTGTGGTTTGCCCACTACTTGGACGCTGAGAGTCCAACTCGTCATAATGAAAGGTTATTGTGGTGCGATCATGATGCGGGCATAAGTAATATAAGTATAGGTGCCAACGCCGGTCGAAATTGAGAGTTACTCCGAGTTGGAAGCCTGGAGTCCAACATACGTTGTTTTTCCAAGTTCCTACACTGGTGCCCCAAGGCTTTCAGTGAGAGACAGTGGGGCCACTAGTCCGATAGTGCTGCCATGGCGCATGAGGTTGGTAAGCTAGGAGGCCAATTTTTCTCTCCGTGTATACTTTCCATTCTCAGCAGCTTCTGACAAAAGAGAATTGACAATCGACAGGAGTATCTGTGATTGCCAAATTCGAAAGCCGCATAAATGCAAACCAACAAGCGCAATCAAACTGATTCTTAGATTTTTCTTGTACCTTCTTTCTTATCCCTTACACACACCCCACACACTTACTTATTGGTGGGAGGAAGACCTACAGTTTAAGATGGGTTCTGAACCACCAAGAGCAACAGCTTTAAGCACTTCGAGTAAAATTAATCAAAACCTTTCAAATGATTTGCACAAATGTGGAGTCAGAATTCAGAAGATTTTGGGACAATGCCCACAAATTTAAAAAATGGAAAAATTGGAATACTTCTATTGAAATTTATTTTACGGTATGTGTCATGTATATTCATCATATAAAAAGATCAAAATTGTGCAAGTTCGTAGCGCCATGTCAGTGTTATGTTATAAAGTACAATTTATGTACTATAAATATGCGATACTCAGACGGCCCTCTGTTAGCACATAATAAGGTTTGTTTCCATTTTGGCAAAAGACAATGCTGAGACTCATTTAAATGAAGTGTGCAATAATATGACTCATGTTTCAGAATATGACTGCAGAGTACTAATTGTATACCAATTTTTCCAAGCAAAGCTACCCCTTTGCTGTATTATAAAATACCATTTAATTATTTCTTTAGTTTGATTAGCTCTTTTAATACACATAATATGTGTGACTAACTGAATTAATTTTTCAAAATTAATTAGACATGTATTTCATTGTTTTCTGGAATTAGTTTACAAGGTAACCTGAAAAAATGAATAAAATTTTTTGAAATGCAATTTTTAATTTAAAGTAAAATAAAAACTAATAATATTTTTGAATGAAAATAAATAAGTTAATTATGAAAATTACACCATTTTAAATTGCAAATCTTAGAAGTTGTATAATCTTTTATTATTATATTCCAAACTTAAAAATACCCTGATTTTACGTATTTACAATTTAAATTTCTATACTCTGTAACAGTTACAATTGAAAGCTCTAAAACTTCAAAGAGTTATAAATAAAAATTATTAAATTTGGATGATCTTGAAAATAAAAAGTCAGGTTGTCACTTACAGATCTTTCAAATTCAAGAAATTACAAAAGCTAATTATTCATCAGAATTATAGTATTCTTAATTGCAATAAATAAAATAGACGTCATTTTTAATTTTAAAGTTTCAAAATTAACAACACTTATATTCTGAACAAGTATTACATTTGTTTAAGGTTGTGAAGATTATAATGAATTTTTCTAATAAAAATCCAAAATCAGTGTTTTATGTAAATTATAAAAATTCGAGAATTTTATATTTATTTATCATAATAATAAATAATGACGAATTGGTTGTTTTAATGAATAAAATTATCAAAAAAATTTTTATTATTATAGAAACATACACTTTCTGGCGTTTTTTCTTACAGAATTAATAAGTTCAGAACCAAAGACTTTGAACGAGTTATTTTCTGGATTCAACGGCGTATTGCCTCCGAACGAAGAATTGTTAGTTTAAAGACCGACGGGCAATTTCAAAACATTTGGTGGTAAATGAATGGTATATAATGATATAACTTTTTACAAAAGGGATCATATCATATTTGAATTGGAACGGGGAATTCTAATTGGAGATTCATCCTGTTTGGAGAATCCTGCATGGAGAATATAGCATAAATGGGCATAGCGAAAGGAATATTTTCAAAAAACAATAAGGTTCCGATGACATTACAGAGGTTTCACAGTTAACATACATATCATTTGAAACGCCTTCTTTTTATATAACTTACTTTTCTTTATTTAAATATATCCCTTTGCTTGAAAAATGTACTCCTCTTGGATCCTTGTTAGCCAAAGCACTACTACGTTTGCATGTTTAGAGGCAGCATTTAGAAACATCTGAAGATAAGCCTCTTTGATATCAATATTGATTTATACACATTTTTGGCAGAAACTAAAAGTTTTCATCAGTATTTCGCAAACCTTTTTTTAATTTAGCATACCAAGTAAGCTAGTGACTCAGGCTATTTTCCTCGATTCTATTTGTTAATACATATATAAGAATATATGATTTCTGTAATGGAGACTGCGAATAGTTTAACAGCAGAGCGAGTAACTGCGAGTCGAGTCTTATTGGACGAGACAAGTCGTGCGGATAGCGTCATAAGAAATTATTTATAGCAGCCGCAAGAAATGGGCGCAGTCTACTGCTTGCGGATTGACTATAAAATCACTTTTCAAGCGGGGTAAGTGGGCCTGCATATATCAGCGTATATATAATATTGGACTCCGTAATAGAACAGTGGTGTTATGGCATGAGGTCCAACTTTATATAACAGGTATAAAATGTAGACACATATACCTATGTTTTTTGCCTTTGACACAAAATTGTGGAAACATTGGCCAAACCAAATTCCCGTCCAGGGAAACTTTCTTGCAGTAGATTTTCGTGCGCTTGCTTGCATCGATTTGAAAATAGAGATAACGTTCAATCCACTATTCAAACAAGTTAGGATTAGTCAAAAGGCGAAATATCAGTTAGGATATAAAGTCTGCTTCTGACTAATATTTTAATGTACCAATTATTTCATTATAAAATTAATAAGTTGTCTAATCTTAAGTATACTTGCGTGACAATCATCGCGGATTTAAACAAGGATTTGATTGGACAATTAGGTTTGACCTGCCTCCATGGTGGGGCACTCTGGTGAATCCTAGGCATTGTAGAGAGTATGAATACAAACAGCGTAACCTGCCACTTCAGTTTTAAATTAGTTCTGACGATGCTAGACCACATCGCTGAATTTGACCAGCTTTTATAAAAGGCTCGTAGTTAGTTATGGCGTAAACAGCTGGTATCGGCAGCCAAATTGTATCGTGGAACAGAGTCAATATCACTCAAGTCAGCGAGGAGTCATTCAAAAATGTTACGAAAAGTTTGGGACTAAAAAATACCGAGAAAATGAGAAATTGGCAAGTATTTCAAACTGTATTTTCGAATATTTCGAATTTTTTGGACCAGGTTTGTTTATACAAGACATTGAATATGGATTTGGATGAAATTAAAACTCAAGTAGCAGTTGGCTCTTAGTCAAAAGAAAATAGCACCGCGATTTTAAATCGACATTAGGATTTGGTGTTTATCGCCTATGCCTTTAAAGGCATCCTATGTACCTCTGATTACAGACTTCGCGGTCACTTTTAAGTCCGGTCGAAAATCCAATATAGCGCGAAATTTGGAGAAAAGTGCCAAAAAATCCAAATTTTTTGTTCACAATTTTTTTTCGAGCCAAAAGAGTATTGGCACTCGAGTACAGCTCTGTACTCGGGTCAAAAATTCTTTCAAGGTGCTGTAGTTTTTCTGTGATTTTGCTATTCACATCATCGTTATTAATATCCGGATGTGCTTCTAATGGATCCGGTATATGCTGTTCATTATCTCTATCACCGATGCCTTCTGCTTCAATCAAGTCTTCGTTGCCCACATCTTTAAAGGGGAGTTTATCAATGGGAAGTTGCTGTTCCACTTCAATTTGAATAGCTGCGATTTCATTATCCGAAAGCAATCTATTTACAGATATTGAGCGTTCTTGATCTACCAGATTCTGCTCATTTCTTTTTGTGGCTAGCTCTCAATATTTAAGTAAGAAGAGACTATGATGTTCTCTCCTAACACTTTGCCCACAATTCTCTGCCAACAAACAAAGGCGCATAACCAGGCTCGTAGCCAGAAATTTGATTCGGGGAGGGGAGCAAAACGTAGTTAGAGTTTAGATTCTTTTCACATCTTTAGAAAAATGTTATGATTCGCGGAATTTCGGGGGGGGGGGGGGGGGGGGGGGGGGGGGGGGCGGTCCGTTGGGCCCTATGGCTGGCTACTGATCTGCGCATAACGTCTCGAGGGTGTGGTGGTGTTGGATCATCAACAGGTTGAAGAAGATCATAAATGGCCCCTGCTTGACCGTGTGAAGCGGCTTCCTCTAACTGATGTTCATTGCCGTCATTTTTCCATCTCTTAGTGCGACTTTCTGTATATTAGGATACGTATACTCGAAGGAACAATTAATAATCAACGGAAAACCCTGCAGATTGACGCAAAACAAGATTTGTTAGTTTATCACACTGAACTCATTGCTCAGTTGGATGCTCACTTAAACACATTCGAGAATCGTCAACAAGAAATTAGCGCTTATCACAGAACTCCATAAACCCGCTATCTAGAGTTATCCACGTCATTGAGTGCAAATACGTGCTATACTATAGACGAGACGTTGCTGGCAGATGCAGTGATCCCAGATCTGAAACGAGATGCGGTCCAATACTATGACAGGGCTATGTCCGTGTGAATATAGTAGGAGACGCTGTAAATGACTGAGTTGCGCGGACAACCCATTTCTCCTCTTCTGAATTTGAAAACTCGAAGGTGCACGATTGCCGGTCGGAGCACTTCGGCGATTCTATTTATACATCTATCTGCTAACAGCTAACTGCTTTGAAATAAATTTAGGAGATTGGGATTTTAATATTTCCAGATTTCGATGCTGACGATTCTCATGATTTGAATAGATC
>NC_046658.1:143851210-143872678 GCF_010883055.1 Belonocnema kinseyi | reverse complement strand
TGTCAGCAGATAGATATATAAATAGAATCGACGAAGTGCTCCGACCGGCAATCGTGCATCTTCGAGTTTTCAAATTCAGAAGAGGAGAAATGGGTTGCGCGCCCAACTCAGTCATTTACAGCGTCTCCTACTATATTCACACGGACATAGGCCTGTCATAGTATTGGACCGCATCTCGTTTCAGATCTGGGATCACTGGGCAGATGTGGCAGGCAGACGTGGCAACGCAATCTATACTTGTGCATTATAAAAACATTGTCTACTGAATAATCTGACGTATCAGATTTGTGAATATCATTTTTTATGTCTGGATAAACATTTGCACATTTAACTTTATAAGTCAGAGTGTCTGTATTAGTATAAAATAATTTACGGTTATAGCCATACTTTTTTCATATGATGTCTTTGTGGATGTCATATATGAGGATTTTGGACAAGATCAGCACTGTAAGCCCAACATAGATTGGTTAATTGAACAGAACCTGTGTTTTTCTTAATTTGATTTGCAACGAAATTTTTTCAAATGTAATAAATTTCATAGAAAATCATTCCTAGCATTTTTTCTCATTACAGTATTGAAGCCTATGCAATTTTCAAGACTTGTGAATTGGTTGAACCAAACTATTCTGTAAATTTTGATAAAATTGAGTCCATTAGTGATAGCATGTTTGAGAGCCCGATAATAAAACCTTGACGACTCTACATTTCATTTACTTATTTACTTATCTCCATAAAGTCAGCTCTTACTTTTTTTGAAGTTTGAGGTCGATATTTTACATATAAAAATAGTTCTTAGGTCCAAAAAATTGCAAGGTACAAAGAAAATATGTCAAAAAATTTTCCCAGTTATAATTTCTTTGAAAATAATTTTTAGCGAAATTTCCATTCAAATGAAATACATAAAAGTAGTTTATGTTCTTCTGATACATTTATCAGAGTTTTAGACCAATATATTTTTTTAAGTTCTTGAGATCAAAGAAAATTTATAAACCTTAGGTGATAATTATACATATTTAAAAGTATGTGAAAAATATTCGGAAGAAGTTTATTTAAATTTTCTTCCTCCGCCGGATTTTAAAAATTATTGCGAAAATTTGAATTATTTTTAATGTTATCGAGATGTTTCAGAAGTTTTGAAACTATTAAGAAATAATTTGGAAGCTGGAGAATATTTACAAGAATTAAAAAGAGACTGTCAAATTAAAAATATTCAAAACTTTTCAAATGATTTGCAAAAATGTATGTCGAAATTTCGAAATCGCACAGATTGCGTCTTTAGTAGAGCGATAGACCAAGTGGCTATATGTGTCATGTACACACTGTTAAAAATTTCTGTTGCGATTTCACAATGAAAGTATTGTGATTTTATTACGAAAACGTGATGTCATTTTAAAATAAATGATATTGTGCCGTCACAATACAGTATTGTGAAATTACAACAAATGTTTTGTAATTTTGCCACATCCCAAAAGATCTGCATCACAATAGATGTATTGTAAAATTACAATACATGTGTTGTAATATTATATTACATGTATTGTGAAATTACATTATGCTTTGGTAATAAACTTCCATTACATTTATTGTGAAATCTCAACAGAAATTTTTAACAGTGTAGATTCACAAGGTTTTCACGCAATATAGACTTCCTTAAGAAACAGATTGAAAAATTGAAATGTAGGGAAATATGTTTTTAATCCGATAGCAAAAACAGAAGTTGGTATTTTCGCAGTAACTTTTAGAATGTTTTGAATTTTATTTTTATACCGCGAAATAATATAATCTGCAGCAGAAAATTAAAGTTTGAAAACAATCGAAAATTTGTATGCGAAATATTGTCAAAATTACTAACATAACCTACATTGTTGAAAATTTCTGTTGGAAACTTTCATGACATGTACTGGAGTTTTATTTTCGAAACGTAAGGCAACGCTACAATACATAATGTTATAGTTTCCAAATACTCGAATTGGAATCGTACCTCACCTGGAATTTACACAAGTCATATAACGACCGGAATTTACATATTTCATGGAAGAAGCGGAATTCGTGGAATTCCAGGAATTCACGGTGTATATGGAATACAAGGAATCCAAGAGATTCAAAGAACTCCCAGAATTTCCGAAATTCATGAAACTTAAGGAACTCATAGAAGTTAGGACATTCAAATATTTCATTTAATTCACAGAATTCATGGAATTCACGGATTCCAAAGAATTCAAGAAACAAAACGACGTTTTCAAAGTCTGGCTCCATCGTATCTCAAGAACTAATTAACCGATTTTCATGAAATTTGGACTAAAAATTTTAGACGTAATTTGCATCAAGATGACCCTATCGGTGGTTTAAAAATTTTAATTTTTACTATACTCTTTTGCAAAAAAGAGCGAAAAAAACGTGTTTTTGGTTAACTTTTTCGTTTTTAGCCTGCATTTTTCATTTTTCGTCAAAACTTTATACTCAAGGGTCATTTTGTAGCTGGTGTCATACTGAATCTAACACTTTGATTTTTTCGTTTCGGAGAAGCCGTTCTTGAGTTCTGATGGAGCTACCTAACCTACCCATTTTTTAGGCGTTACGTTCAACTGCAGTTTTTGTATATTAATATTTAGAAAAATGAATTTGAAAAATTTTGTTCATGTATTTTAACGACTTTATTTATCAAACCTAACAAGTTCATATTACTATCTATCATAGATTTCTACAAATAATCGCGACAATAGACTTTCTTTCAAGCATCCAAAGTAGGCTGATCCCTTAAATATGTTCTAATTTATCTACAATAGTGTAATTTATTTCGTATATCAATATTAAAAAATTTCTTTTCGTCTTTGCTGTTTCTGATTCTTCATGTTTTACCGAAATTTGCTTACTTCAAAGTGACGCAGTAGACGAGATCAGAATTATTCTCCTAACTTTGGCTAATCTTTTGCCGAAATATGTTTGTTTTCAGGTTCTTTTTTTCAGAACCAAGAAGTACCCTAGAAGTACCCAAGAAGTTTACAGGAATACCGGGAAGTTTCCAAATTAATTTTTTACTTTTGTTCATGATTTTATATAAATTTTCCTAAAAAGTCTCCTTTTTTTGGGTAGCAAAATCAACTATATTGATAAACACCTGTCTATTCCGAACAGCTAGTTCGATCTTTTAGATAAAAAGTTTGCATTATAATCTGAAAATTCTTACTATTGAATTCCGCATTCAGAATTAATCTCTTTCGTTTAAAAATTCAACTATTCTGTTGAACATTATTTCATTTTCAACAGAAGATTTCATCTTTGGAATGATATTAAATCTTTGCAATGAAAAACTCGATTTCAATTTGAAAATTTTTACAGTTAAATTCCGCGTTCAGAATTCATTTACTTCGTTTAAAAATTCAACTATTTTGTTGAACATTATTCCAATTTCGACAGAAACTTTCATCAGTTAAATTAAAAACTCGATTTTTAATTTAAAAATTTGTACTATTGAATTCCGCATTCAGAATCAATCTCTTGCGTTTAAAAATTCAACTATTTTGTTGAACATTATTCCATTCTCGACAGAAGAATTCATCTTTGGAATAAAAAACTCGATTTTTAATTTGAAAATTTTTACCACGTGAAGGCAGCCAACGCCACCTCCCAGCCTAAAACCCAAAATATTTGTGCATGTACTAACATTACTTAAATAATTGCTTAAAAATATTAATTTAATTAAGTTGAGCTGTTTGCTTGGAGGATTTCAATTAAAACAAGATAATATTTTTCTTTCATAGAAGAAAGAAAATCGAAGTCAGGTGGGATAATTAAAACATAAAATACAATAATATGTACAACGATTTATACTGACCAAGTGTGGCTCTTGACAAAGTCATTCATTGTTTTCAAAAATATTTTACAATCTGAAAAAGAAGATTAAACTATGCAGCAAATATTTTTCGCAACGCTGGGTATACAAATTGATACTCTTACGTAATGTACTAAACTAACCTTCATAAATGGATATTTAATATTAGTGAAGATAATCTTTCCCGAATTTCTGTGACTTATCGACCATGACTATTGTTTCTGGATATAGAATATGAAATTTAAATACCCCCAAAGTAATACTGAAAAAGAGAAAAACATCAACTTTAGGCATATTGAATTTAATGTTTCTGATGACGTTTACATTAAGTCATGATACACAGTTGGAAGATAAAACTAATTTAATTTCAGACTTTATCCTGCAATCCAGATAATATGAAGTTTGCAATTTAGACGACTTTTGCTTGAGATTTTCAGAATTTGCCCTTATTTGAAACAAACTGATCTTATATGGTTTAAGAACAATATAATAATTATTAAAGGGTAAGTTTTAGAATAGCTTTCACACGGTTTATCAATTCAGTTTCTACATTAACTTCTTCAATTAACTTTATTAACTCCTCTTCAGGAACATCACTGTCAATAGTACACTCTACTAATACAGTTTTCTTACCAGGAACGCCTACCAAGACATTATCCTTTACGTCAGATTCTTCTATGCGATTTATTTTCATGTCTTCATTGCAATGGTGTTCCGATATATTGTCTTCCTCAATGCTAGATCAAGGATTGAGTTGCATTCTGATGCTTTCTTCGCACTGTTCCTGGATATCAGCCAATTCTTCGAATTCTTGACGATCGTCAGAGGTTTCACCAATTTCATCATTGTGCTCTGTCTTCTTACATTCATCGATGTCGAATTTCCTTTGCACGGCTGATAATTGCTTGGTTACAATAGTAACTGGAGTAATTAAAGTGTGCGGCAGTTGATATCTGACATTTGCCTTCTCGCTGCTTTGTATTATGTCACAGTTCAGAGTGTTTGTGAGACCTTGTCTGAATCGGCTTGGTGGGGGATTCAAATTGAATCCTCCTCGTTAGCGAACTTTTGAGAAGAGATGTTCTACAGAGTCCTGATTTCCTAAACGCTGATTCCGTGGCTGTTACTTCGAGATCTGCAGTGGGATCTTCGTAAGAAGAAACACTCCATTTCTTAGACCAGTCAATGAAATCAGTTAAGATTATCTCCACTTTCGGATTTCTAGGAGAGAGTGTTTTCTTTCGAGAGTCGCCGTATACTAAATGATAGCAGTTACACAAGTCGATGACTGCATCTACTTTTTTAGCGAATTCAGCTGATTTCTCCCACGTTTCACTCTTTAATCCATTTGAATCTTTTTCTGCTATTCTAATAGCAGCGCCGCACCTCTCACTGAATATTTGCATTAGCCGCAAAACATTCATACTCTCAAAGGGATTTAGATTCAGATGAGCATCAGTTATATGAGATAGTAATCTTAAAGAATCCATTGATCTGTCATATTTTAAGGTGTCGAGAAAGTCTTGAAAAGAGACGATAACTTCTTTCCCGAAATAAATGAATTTTGGGGTTTCGCAGCGCAGCAAAGAGTCGTTTTATTAGGTGAGGAAAGTCTGGTAACCCGCAATATAGCAAATAAGCCATTGTTTGACACCAGACATTTTTTTCATTTAAGCTATCTGGGCAAATTGTAAAAGCATACTTAGCTCTTTCATCTGTTCTACCTAAGGTCCAAGGTTAACCAAACCTTCTATGCAGTCTAATCTTTGGGAATATTCTTCAAAACAGCGCAATGTAAATTCATCTATCTTTAGAGCACATAGTCGTTCCTCTGTTGGAAGTTTTGCAAGACTTTGTTTTGCTGCGCTAAATATATTGTTGCAGAATCCAAGTGTAATTGAAAAGTCATTGATCCAGATTCTCACTGCATTCTCGTGAGGCAGATTACACCCAGCTTTTCGCAGTTGTTTGTAACCAGCTGCTGATTGGTGGTACCTATGTTTTGCCAACTCTTTTTCCGCCTCGGTGTAAAGACCCTTCAATTTATGGAGCTGCAGGGATATCATAGTTCTGTCGACATTACTCAGGACGTTATGCCGATCGAGAATTTCATCCAAAGTTTATTTTTTGCGTTTCCTCAGCTCATCACGATAGTATTCACGGAACTTTCTCGTTCGGGCCAGTTGTTGATTTTGCGAATAAATAATTTTTTATGAAGACTGTGCTGTTTCAGTAAACCATCTATTTGCTTTCGAGCAAGTTCCAACTCGCTAGTAAATTCTGCATGAATAGGAGGTGGTTTAATTCGAACCCATTCCATAGAACCGTCATCCTCCGAAAAGGTAAGGGTCGGTTTGGAATACACTCGAAGATGTGTACGTTTATTGCACCCTTGTGCTTTAGATGTAGCTTCCTCTATTATCTCAATGTATTCTTCCATAACATATAGCTCATTATCATCAGGGATTACTACATCTGGTTCAACTGGCTGATCTTGTCCCTGATGCTGCTCTCTTCTCTGACTTGGGCATCCTTCATTTTCCAACTCTATTGCAAAATAACGTGTAGGCACAGCAATTTTTACAAGTTTCGGATACGAATTTGTATTCAGCACAGGAAGAAACATTTCAGGTCCGGAATGTACGGAACACAATTCTGCTTTCCGAATACTTGAGTCTGCCCTCTTTCTTAGAATTTCCTCTTTGCCTTAAAAAATGTATTGATCAATATTTTACATGCAGAACTAAGGCAGAGTATCAATTATTATTGTTATTTGTTTACTTATAAGGTTTAGACAATTTAAATTTAAAGTTCTTGAGTATGAGATTTTCAGACTAATTTCAGTAGTCTGCAATATTCCAAATATTTGAAGAAAAAAATCATCATTTTGATTTAGTTATTTGTAAATATTACAAATCGCGGAACCTCTCAGTAAAGAAATGTTTTTAAGAAGAACCCAGCTGAAACGAATTTTTTCGACTTGATAACATATTCTGTAGGAAGATGCGCCCGTCAGAAAATTATGAAAATTTTAAAATTAACAAAATGGCGATGATTCTTTATAAGTATAAAAAGTAGATTTTCGGTTGAATTTTTCCCTTTATAAAAATTACAACCTGTATAAGTATCTGCTCCCCTCCCCCTTCATTAAGCTATTGCGTAACTTAAGTACTGTTCCTGACAACTTTAAAATCCTTTGCAATCCCTTCAAGTTAGTGAAATCCATTAAAAATTGATTGGATTTTTTAAATACCAACACATATTCTGATCAACAATTGGTTGAAATCCCTTGACATTTTTAAAGCTCTTAGAAAATTCATTAGAATTTTGAAAAATGCCATGAAATCTTTGGAATCCGTGCGACACCCTTTATTAAAGGTCTTATAGAAACTTATAACAAATGGACGAAAGAATACATAAAACCATATAGAGCCATATAGAAATTTTTAAAGTGATTTAACCAAATCTTTCAAACAAAACAGTGAAATACGCTAATACAGAAGGAGAATTTTTAACCAAAAAATTTCATTTTGTGAAAAAAAATTCGACTAAAACAGGTGAATGTTCAAATCAAAAAGATAAATTTTCAAAAAAAATATTGAATTTTCGGTTAAAAAAGATTGCAGTTCACTTTTCAAGGAAAAGGTATCAAATTTTCTACAAAAAATAAGTTCCTACAAAAAAATAAGGTTTCAATCCAAAAGACGAATTTTTACCTAAAAAGCATAAGTTTTTAATAAAATTGTTGAATTTCCTATCGAATCGTGGAACTTTGTCTAAAAAAGTTTAATGTTTCCCTTCGAACAGATAAGTCTTTATAAAAAAGAAACAAACTTTTTTTAAATGTTCAATTTTCATCCAAAAAATATTCCGGTTGACTTTTAAAGATCAAAATATTAATTTTTAAATCAAAAATAAGCTTCTACGAAAAAAACGGAATTTTTAATTCAAGAAGATGAATTTGTTTTACGTTTTCAGAGAAATTTTTAATAAAAAAACGAAACATTTGTTTTATGTTAAACTCTCATCTAAAAAAGATTTAATTTCATTTTTCAACACAAAATATAACCTTTAAACAAAAAATAAACTTACTAACGAAGTAGCTAAATTTTGAACAAAACATTAGAATTTTCAACAAAGGGTATGTTTTTTCAACAAAATAGTTTAATTTTCAACCAAGCATGTTGTAGTAAAAAATGGAACAGAAAATTTCAACCAAAAATATGGGAAAAAGTCTCAGAAAATAATTAAATCTTTTGAAAAGTTATAAAAAAAATTTCCAAACTAGATTTTGATAGGCTTTAACAGGTCATTTCGATTTTATTTATTGAGAATACTATAAAAAATAGAAAATTTAAATCTTGAGCCGAACGACGTGAGATACAAGAAAAAGATTTGAAGAGAAATTATAGCTTTTAAAAAGTCTTACAAAATTAATTTCAATCATTTTTTGATAGTACTTAACATTTTGGTTGTATTTTTTGAAAATACAATCGGAAAAACCAAACATCTGCAAACATTTTTTAAATCATTTTTCAATAGGATATTTCACTTCATAAGGTTAGATTTTTTTAACTTGGGCATGGTCCGCTTTGACCTATAAGTGCCCCCCCTTCCTAGTTCTATCCATGCTTGAACGGCGCGGCAGTAGTTCTCCACCAAAATAAAGGATCACCGGTGAAATAAGCAATTCACCGGCTTACAAAAACAGACGGATTTAAGCCAAAAGTAGATACTGAACAAAAATAAAATTAGCTATAACTAACAGAAACAAGTATTGGTTCAGAAGTTGTAGAATATCAACTATATGGACATTTTTTGTATTGACAAATATCGAACACTGTTCTTTTTTTATTCTCCATTCTTCAATTTTTTGCACTGCATTACATGCAACAAAAAGCAAACACGCCTCCTCTACCCTCCCGCACGTGTGCCTCACACGTCTCCACAAAATGCCCAAACACACACGAAAATGCGGTTTGCAAATCGCAAATTACGATTTTTTTCAAGAAACTGAAATCTACAATAAGCAAGCACTAACTGTGCCTGTAAAAATAAAAAAAACTTGAAAAATTCACACGCTGCGGAGAATTTTTGCACTACCACGAAATAACAAAAAACGAATGAAGTGAAATAACAAGCAGATTGAATTTTTTTCTTTGCTTGCGGCACCTTCCAGAAACATATTCTATAAACAATTCAATTATACTTACACTGACGAACCTCATATTCTTAACAATACAAATGTTTATCAAAAAGATATTTTCATAAATTATTTAAAAAAAAACAATGTTACTTACCTCCTTATTATACGTAATTGAATCATTAATAGGCTTACCTAGTGAACTTTCTGATTTTCTTTTTCAAAACAGACATTAAATACTTCCAAAATATTTGAAGAATAAAATTTTAAACAGTCACCGTCACTACTTTCGTAGACACTTATGTCGAAATTTGTAATCCTATAATCTTCCGTAGTTATTTATTCAATTTTTTAAGAGAATTTTTAAATTAAAAATCGAGTTTTTCATTCCAAAAGTGAAAGCTTCTGTCGAAAATGTAATAATGTTCAACAAAATAGTTGAATTTTGAAACAAAAGAGATTAATTCTAAACGCGGAATTTAATAGTAAATATTTTTAAATTAAAAATCGAGTTTTTAATTTAACCGATGAAAGTTTCGGTCGAAATTGGAATAATGTTTAACAAAATAGTTGGATTTTTAAACGAAAGAAATAAGTTCTGAACGCGGAATTTAATAGTAAAAATTTTCAAATTGAAAATCTAGCTTTTTATTCCAAAGGTGAAAGCTTCTGTCGAAAATGGAATAATGTTCAACAAAATAGTTAAATTTTTTAACAAAACAGATTAATTCTGAATGCGGAATTTAATAGTAAAAATTTTCAAATTGAAATCGAGTTTTTTATTCCAAAGATGAAATATTCTGTCGAAAATGAAATAATGTTCAAAAAAATACTTGAATTTTTAAACAAAAGAAGAAATTTTTCAAATTGAAAATCGTGTTTTTCATTCCAAGTTCAACAAAATAGTTGAATTTTTAAACAAAAGAGATTAATTGTGCTCGCGGAATATAATAGAAAAAATTTCAGATTAAAATGCGAACTTTTAATCTTAAAGATCGAACCAGCTGTTTGAAACAGACGAGCGTTCATCAATACAGTTGATTTTTCTACCCAAAAAAAGATGACTTTTTAGGAAAATTTAGATAAAATTATCAACAAATGTAAAAAATTAATTTGGAAATTTCCCGGTTTTCCTCTAAACTCTATGTTACTTCTTGGGTACTTCTATGGTACTTCTTGGTTCTGAAAAAAAAGAACCTGAAAACAATGATGTGGAGAGTGGAGCTGAAAGGTGAACATAGAAACATAACCTATAATTTCTTGAGGTATTTGCAGATTTGCTTAATCAAGCATTACATTTAAACAGATATGGATAATAATTATAGCAAAAATATACAAAATGTACAAACGGATTTTAAGGTGAAACACTGGACCGTAAAAAATACACAAAATTGACTCATTTATCTGTCAGATTGTATCTGTCAAAAATTGCTTGCTTCGCGATGGAACAGTTTAACTGGGCGTAAAATACCAACAATCTCAATTCTAATTTCTAAATCTGCCTGAGTCAAAGCCGATATCAGGCTGTGTGCATGCGACATACCTACGACGGCCACGCGACTCATACATGTTAAGGTTTGAGGGCCACTTTCATTTACCTCATGTCGGTCATTGTCTGTAGATGTAGCTATTTTTTGTTACAGAGACTAATTCAAATAGCTATAACTACACTATCGAAATGTACATAAAAAACATTCCATTGGACAAGCGGGAATATTTTTTCAGGATACCTTATAGGGACGCTGACATCATTTCAGCTGAAAAGACGTTTTCAAAAAAAAGTACCTATATTCTATACGATCTTTCTAATTGCAGATGCACTTTTGAAGATTAGGATTCCCAGTAAAGTTTTAAACTCGTTTGATTGTACATTTTCTTATATATACCTTCGAATGCTTCAAAATAATCCTCGAAGCCTCAACTTTACACAGTTTTCATACTTCCATTATCCTATATGTAAAAACTCGTAACCTCCATTAGTAGCGCATGGGGGTGAAATCTTACATGGTCAAGTTAATAACGTGGTGTAGGGATTCACTATGGTTACAATCATAGTTCTTTTGTGGTGAATTCCTAGTGGTATTCCAAGCACTAAACTAACGTAGAGTTTCCACTCTACCTCACTTAAACGCAGGCTAAGCGGGCCTCGTTTCGGTTTGCCGCGCGATGGCGCGTTTCCTCATCAGTTGGTAGCCACCCGGCTTGGTTAAAACATTCTTTGACGTTTGCTCTCGCACACCTGTATTACTTTTCTCGAATAAATGAGTTTTTGAGTTTAAATATAGTCTCAACCTTTATTATCCTTCTCGGAGTTTTGGAACTACAAATTGGAGTCAGCAGACGATATTTATTGGGTACACAAAATCCTCGAAGCCTAAACTTTCAACTACCTCAACTGCCGCCTCAACTACCGCGAACCTTAATATGCAATTACTAACTCATAAGGAATAAAATAACCTAATCGAATTACAATTTTACTCATTTTACTACATTTTTAATACTACAAATTCATAAATCTCATTTTCTTTTCACAGGAACATCATCCGGTATCCCATGGATCTTCGAAAAATTTTAGACCCTTCAAATCCCCCTAAATGTTTTCATATCTTTGCAAGCCTTTAAAATATTTTAGAAAGCATAGAAATTCCTTTAAAATAGTGAGAAAGTTTCTAAATCAGTAGAAACTTTTTGAAATCCTAAAGTCTAATGATATCGTTTAAGAGGTTTAAGTCGTTTTGTGTTTACTTCTCTTCTTCTACTCTAATTTTATCTTTACTTTCCCTAATTATTCGTTTGAGTATTCTCTTTCTCTCCATCTCCGACTCTCTTAGCCTTTCATTCGCAACAATAAAGTCAATAGTACCGTGGCTATACCCTTAACACCTGGTTTAAATGTGGATCATTTTAAGCCTAAACCAAGTATTTGTAATAAAGAGACTACTTTGTACGCTTAGACCAACTAATTGTTGATACCTATGAAATGGTATTTTAAATCTTTTTATTGTAGAGTTTTTGAGTTCACACTGACAAATTTTCTTTATTTAGATCTTAGATTTTCTTTGACTGAAAATTTTTTGGCATGCAATAAGGAAAATCGACACCTACTGAGGCATAATTCGACAAGGATTACGCTTTACACACTACACATATACCGCCATATATCAGCAAAGAAATAGTGTCATTAGTACATCAAAGCACACAAAAACGCTGCGGTCTGAGTCCAAAATCAAATTTACAACTCCAAACTAAGGCTATTGTTCTCCCGCAATTAAACACTGCACGAATATCTTTGATATATAACAAATTTACATTTTAAATCTCAGATATTGACGTTTAAATGTGATGAACTGTGGTACGATAAATTAACATTACTTGTGAAACACCTCGTTTAATTCCTCAATTCTAATTATTTCAGATTTATTTTATGTTTTGAAAATAATGTAAAGATACCGAAAGCCTCCTAATGCAAATTTTATTAAAGCTTTAAATAATTTTTTTAAATGATAACTTGGTTCAGAACGTCATATTTGCACCGGAAGAAGCAATCTTAATTTTTGAATCCGAGATAGAAATAATTATATGAGGAAAATAACGATATGAGTCACGTTAATAATCAAAAAAGAAATCAAAGGCCAAATTATTAACCTGACCTGTACCTCAATTTAACAAAATGCCAGCATTTTTTGCAAATTTCACCAAAAAAAAAACACGTTTTTCGTGCTACATAATATTTATCGTGAGTGTGCTTAGTATTGTGTTAAGATTTCACAAAGTTTCTTCTCTTAGTATTTTTTCAAACTAGCCGCTGCAAATGGCGGAAATTATATCCATTGCGTGAGATACTCGAGTCTCTTTGGCGGTTGTCAATTTATTAATAATTTACTAAAAACGCCAGAATGCATTGTTTAACATCTTTAAGCAGATTAAAGCATCACTGATGCTCAAGAAGAGAATGAAGTCGAATTCTAGGAATCCTTCGGGACGCCGAATGAGAATAAATTATATTGTAAGCAAACTTTGACAAGATGGGCATGAAACTAACGTCAGGACCACTTTATCTTTTTTGGTTTGAGCAATCATAAGCAGCATTGCAGTATATGTAAGAGCAGCAGAATAGTGTATAATAGTGTGCTGAATCGGATCCATGGGCATGTAGACATTGCTTGTAGACATTGCATCAAAAAATATAAACTACTCAATTTTCCTTTGGGGATGCATATTTTTGTGTCAATTGTCTGGCTTTAAACTACTCTCGAAAAACCAGCTGAACTCAGGAGGTGATTCTTTTGTTGTTTGTTCATGCTAAAGGACTTAAACGATTCTGTAGCAGCAAGTGTGGCCTTCATATGAACCTCTATTAAACCGGGGATTTAAAAATTAGAAAGCATATTACAATAGGTTTCAAGCGAAGTGCAACAGGACTTGAACAGACCAGGCTTACAAGAAAATAGTAAACTCATGCATTTTTTTATAATTCTCATCTGCTGGACAGAAATCTGATTACCTTTTTAAAAATTTAATTATTTTCTTTTGCAAATTTAACAATCCTATTAAAAATATTCTCCTTGGTTGATAAATCAACTGTTTTGTAGAAAAGTTGTCGCTTCAGATTTCAGTTTCAGCTATTTTGGGAGATAATTCTACTATTTCCCTTTATCACTAGAAAAAATTGCAATACATTCGCTGAATTCGAATCCGGTGTCCAAATACCCAAGTTGGCTCGTGTTTTCTGAAATACGAAAAAATAGACGTAAAATCGACAAAAAAAACCTTCCTCGACTGGGATTGTCGTACACTGTAGATTCCCTTTGCGTCTCAAGTGTCAGGGTTTTTATTTTGCGTTAGTTTCCTTGCATGGTAATAGCAGGATTTTTTATAAATCAGTTTTATTTACTGTTAGCGTTACCCAGAAACAACGAGGTGGACGTAGTAAATTCTGTTCCCTTTGGGGTGCTGTATTACCGTGAGTCACCTTGCCTCTCACGCTTATAGGGTTCTTTTATTTTGTATTTTTTTATATCGCTTGTATCGAACCCTTTTGTCCTCAAAAAACCTACGTAGTGGGTTTCGCTATCGTTTTGTACCTTGATTGACTTTATCTCGTTTTAAACTCCAAGAGTAATCAGCCATCATGTTGATATCCCAACATCCCTGATGTCGCCTCTCCATCTCTTTTATATCCTGGTGGAAACGTTCGCCTTGCTCTTCACTAAAGAGTGCCAGGTTGCCTGGAAACTTATTTATATGCGAATGAAGAAAATGTTGCTTGAAATTCATAAGGCAGCCTAGTTTACCAAAGTTTGTTACCATTTCTGAAACCACATTTTGATAGTCTGGACTTTTCTTATTACCTGAAAAGTTTTTTTCAACATTTTTAAAACTAAGCGAGGCATCTTTTTCAGTGCCAGACATTTTTGTAATGAATTCTGGATCTTGCAACATTCTTCTTTTCTGCGGTCCATCGAAGATCCCCTCTTTTAATTTTGCTTTAGAAATTTGTGGAAATTGATCTTCCAAATACGCATAGCAATCGCCATCCTTGTAAAGCTCTTTGACAGAGTGTTTCACAAGACCCAGCTTTATATGAAGGGGTGAAATCAAAACTTCTTTTGGGTAAACTAGAGGATCTGCAATTATATTTTTTTGTCCTTGCCCAAACGATGTTCTTTTTGGCCATCTTTTTTTTTGTAATGACGAACACAATCTCAACTGTCCCATAAGCACAAGTAACAAGGTGTTTTTGTGTACCCTGATTGCTGTCCTAAAACGATTCCAAGAATTTTGAGATCCCCGCAAATTTCCTACTTATAGGTTGAGTAATTGAATTTTTCCAGGTCAAATTTTAAGTTACAGTAACGCTCTTTCAGTTCCATAGAATGTGCGATTGGAATTGGAGCGTAAACATTAGTATTATGATATAACACTGCTTTTAGTCTAGACTTAGAAGAATCCATGAATAGCCGCCAATTTTTGTAGAAACTTGATTTAATTCCTTTAGCTAAAAAGTTCTTATTTTTTTAAACGGAAGCAAGATACTCTGAAGTTTCTTTAGGGAGACCGAGATCTCGCGATAAATCATTGAATTCTTTAGACGTAAATAGCTTAGGAACTTTATTTTTTTCATTGGCTGGAATGTACACTTCTGTATTAACATCGCTACTTTCATCATCCTCCTCATCATTACCATAATCTGAAATGTCACTTTCATCACGATCAACATCGAAATCTTCATCAGTACTTTTATTTTCTTCTACTTCAGTCGTCTGCCTGTCAAGTGACAAATTTTTTTAGTTTTTTGTAACATCGTGATTTTCAACGGATTTAGTGACACTAGGTACATCAGGATTTTCGATAGCACTTTTCTTTTTTCTATTGATTTCTGTCAGGTTTGTCATACAAAAGTAGCAATCCTCTTTCCAAAGAGGTTTCCTCCATATCGTAGGTTCTTGAATCTTAAGGGTTTTCTTATTTCCTTCTCTGTCTTTTAATCGATTGAATGCCTTATAACAAACACTGCAAATTTTGTGAGGAACGCAATTTTCACTTTGGTTTTAAGGTTTCATGCCAAAATATCTTTTATAAATTGTTTTTATGTCATCGCTGATTATTCTTCGATTTACTAAAACCTCCAATTTACCACATATGTAGCAAAATGCATCTGGATCACCCACACAATTATGCGTTATAGTGGAAGTGGATAAATTGAAATTGAATCAGCGCTTAGAAAACATGATCAGTTTTGATTCGGGAGTTTAGAGTAATAGTATAAGTATAGTATAGAAAACTAATGATTTAAAAATACAAAAAAAAGAAACTGATAATGGTTTCTAAAACTGTGCCGAAGTCACATTAAGAAGCACGCTTAAAGAGATTAGCACCACTGTACTCTTTACTAACGTGAAGTTTGAGCGCGATCTTTCATTTGTTTTTTTCACAGTCATTTGTTTTGACGTGAGGTTCTAACGGGATCTGTCATTTGTTTTGTTCACAGTAATTTGTTTTGTTCGATATTACCTCTATTTTTGCGATTTTCGAAAAAGTATGAGCCAAATTGGTTATTTGGACCTCAGATTCGAATTCAGCGACCCAAAAGACATATAAATATGCTAGTGTAGTCTGTCGGACAGATCACTTTTTTTGTGTGCCGGTGTAATTATTGAAATCTTGGAAGACATAAGGTTCACAAATAAAGATCGATACAAGTGTTCAAGGCATTAGATCTAGTGATAGATTCGTAGATTAAGTGACAAGACGCCAGCAGAAAATCAAAATTAACAACGTGGAATATCATTTACTGTCATCTCCTGTCACATATTAGCATCGACTATATTCCAGGATGCAGGTCGGCGCTGGTACTCTAGCGCTCGCTTTTGCAATTTTTCTTAATTTCATTGGTAAGTATAAGATAATATAATCCCATATTTATAATTCGGATTTTCAAACAGATCGTTACATTTTCTACCAATCATATTAACTTTTAACAAACAAAAATTAAAATTTAGAAAATAATACAAGGTAAAAGAATTATTCTGCAAAGTGGAAAAAGACTTCGAAAATGAAAAAACTGGTTAAAAATCTTCCAAAAATTTGTGGATCTTTTAGGAAATATAAAAAATCTTGTTTTAAAGTAAAATTCTTGAAGTCAAAACTGATTCAAAAATTTATGAGGAATTAAAAAAAAAGTGATTTTTTCGAAACTACGCAAGCTCTTTAAGAAGATACCATTTTTTTCTATTTCCATATTGAAAAATTTACATTTAGTTTTTATGTTTTTTACAATTTTCGAAATCTTTTAAGGTATAAAGCCTACGCTAGAGCCCCCACGAACATCGTCCCACTTTAAATTTTATTTATTTTAAATATTACTCAGATGTTTCATAAGTTTTGAAATTATTTTAAAATAATTGGAAGCTGGACAATGTTTGGAAAAATGTAAAGAGACTGTCAAATGAAAAATATTGTAAACGTTTCAAATAATTTGCAAAAATGTGGAGTCAGAATCTGGATGATTTTAGGACAATGCCTGCAATTTTGAAGAATTGTAAAAGTGAAATACTTTCATTGAAATTTTTTTTGTGGTAGTTCACTTTCTGTATGTCGAAGTTTCGAAATCGCACAGATTCGGTCTTCATACAGTGCGATAGACCACGTAGTCATATGTGTCATATTAGGGTGGTCCAAAAATGCGTGGCGAACTTTTTTTGCATGCTAGAGAGCAACGACTCCCTTATTTTACTCCAATTCCGGAAAAAGAAAATCCTTAGTTTTTAATTTTTGTATTCTTTTATTTTAACAGGTGCCGGTTTCGACTTGAAGTTTTCCATGTAAAATGCATTGGGAAAATCACTTCTTTTAGTTTTGAGAATAATTTTTTAGGGTTTGAAAAAATTTGATGGGAAAGTATAGGAGCCTATAGAGAATTATCCAGCGAAGAATTGCATGTATCAGACATATGCGTTTGACACCCCTAACACACCCCACGAGTACCTGAAAATTACCCTTAAAACAAAAAATGGCAATTCTTAATGAAATCGACGTCTTGAACAATTTTTTCTCGTCTTTTTTATTTAAAATTATTAATATTAATCTAGTGGAATATTTATTATCATTGGTTAATTAATTTTTGATTATTTAAACAAATGGAATTTGTTTAAATATTTTCTTTTCTCTGAACTTTGCAAATCCGTTGAGTTTTTTTATCTACGATTATTTTAAACGAAATGGCGGCAAAAAACGGAAACCAAAAATTTTTTATTGTGTTTTATCGATATTTTTTCATATATTTCAATTTTTTCTGGTATTAATTTAAAAGGTAACCTGAAAAAATGAGCCCAATTTTTAGAAATGCAATTTTAAATTTAATGTAAAATGTAAAATAAAAAGTGTTTATATTTTTTTTATCAAAATAACACCTTAATTCTTTTTTATCTTCCAAACTGATTAATTAATTAATCATTATTTTTTATTAGAAACTCTCTTTATTAATTATGAAAATGATTAAATTCAAATGATGTTGTAGATCAAAAGGAAAATTTTTAATCCAATATATTTTGAAGTGAACAAATTTCAAAAGCAAATTATCAAAATTACACCATTTTAAATTGTAAATCTTAGAACTTGTATAATTTTTTTATAACATTTCAAACTTAAAGAAATTATTAAGGAAATTAAAAAAGCTAATAAGTTATCAGAATTGTATAATTCTCAATTGCATTAAATAAAACAGGCCTCATTTTAAATTTTAAAGTTACAAAATTAACAACACTTAAATTTTAATCAAGTATTACATTCTTTTAAGGTTATGAAGATTATAATGAATTTTTTTAATAAAACTCTAAAATCAGTTTTTTAAGTAAATCATAAAAATTACAGAATTTTTTAATTTTAGCCCCCAAGACTCGCATTATTTCTTATTTTTAGGGTTCAAAACAGAACGCTCTTCGATTCGGGAGGTTTACAATATCAAGTTTTATATTTTCTCAGCATTACTATTTGAAACCTTATCACTTTGACGACTTGATTGTTAAAATAGATTTTGCATCTTTGATATAAACATCTACTTACAGCTGTTTCTTCTTACAGATTTCATAAGTTCAGAACCCAGGACTTTGGATGATTTATTTCCTGGATTCAACGTTGTATTGCCTCCGGTCGAAGAATTGTTCGTTGAAAGATCGACGGGCAATTTTAAAACATTTGGTGGTAAACGAATGGTATATAATGATTTAAATGTTTACAAAAGAGATCATATCATATTTGGATGGGAACGGGCAATTTTAATTGGAGATCCATCCGGTTTATTTTCTCTTTGGGAACATTTGTGCCTCGTATTTGACAGGAATAAAGATGAGTGGATTACTGTACCTCCTAATTTATCTCTGAAATTGGGTGCAGGCCATCGCTTGCCCCTTGTTGTCGGGTGCGAGCAAGTTGCTGCTAGACACGTAACAACATCGAAAAATCCAGTATACAAACAAGCTCACATCAAGGCATGCAGACAGGCAAACATTCGAGTAGACATTGTGGAACAAGAGCAATTGCAGCTTCTGTACGAGAATCCCATAACCATTGAAGGCATCATTATTAAAATAAAGGAAGAATATAGCCAAGCATATAATCGTGCATTTACGCTTCATCTATATCTGAATGGAGAATATAGTATAAATGGGCATAGAAAAAGGAATACTTAAAAAACAATAAGGTTCAGATGACATTACAGAGGTTTCACAGTTAACATATATATCCTGTGAAATGCCTTCTTTCTATGTAACTTACTTTTCTTTATTTAAATGTATTTCTTCGCTTAAAAAATATACTCTTATTGGATCCTTGTCAGCCAAAGTTCCAACTCCAAAACAGGGACATTCTGCGTGTGCACTACGAATAGTTTGACAGCAGAACGAGTAACTGTGAGTCGAGGCGTATTGGATGAGACAAGACGTGTGGATAGCGTCATAAAAAGTTATTTATGGCACCCTCAAAAAATGAGCGTAGTCTATTGCTTGCGGATTGACTGTAAAATCTCTTGTCAAGCGGCGTGAGTGGGCCTGCATGTTCCTGCATATATATATAATATTTGACCCCGTACTAGAACAGTGGTCTTTTGGTATAAGGTCCAACTTTATATAATAGGTATCAAATGTAGACGCATATTCCTATGTTTCTTGCGATTGACACAACATTGCGGAAACGTTAGTGAAATCAAACTCCCGCCCAGGGCAACTTTTTTCCAGTACATTTAGGTGCGCTTGGTTGTGTCGATTCGAAAATAGAGATAACGTTTAATCCACCATCCACAGAACATGCTGCACATTTTACGCTTCTCTACTAAATAAAGTATAGTGCATTTTACGGAAAAGAGCCATAAAAATACGCTGATCTCCTCCATGCTCTGCAACATACTCTTTTGTAAGCCATCAGCTTTTGAACGAGTTAAGTTTAGTCAAGAGGTGAAATATCAGTTAGGATATAAAGTCGACTTCTGAGTCATATTTTAATGTACCAATTATTTCAGTAGAAAATAAATAAGCTGTCTAATCTTAAGTATACTTGCGTGAATACTTTCCGGTCATAGGCATAATAGAGAGTTTTAGATGATTTCTGAAGATTTTGCACTAAATCGCTGAATTTGACCATCTTTCAGAAACGGCTAGTTCTAGGCTATGGCATGGGGCGAAAAGTTTGTAACTTGAAAATGCCGTGCAAATCAGAAATTGGCAAGTATTTCAAACTGCATTTTCGAATATTTCGAATTTTTGGACCGGGTTCGTTTATGAAAGACGTTGAATATGGGTTTGGATGAAATTAAAACTCAAGTAGCTTTTGGCTCTTGGTAAAAAGAAAATAGCACCGCGATTTTAAATAGACATTATAATTTCGTCTGTTTCTCTTGACTTTAAAAACAAACGTGTAATAACATTCTCGTTCTATCAAATGTCATAAAGGTCTGTTTTTAATGGTTGATTTTAATTTTCTAAAAATTAACTCATTTCCTTAATAATAGAGCAAGTATCTCAAGCGTTTCATGCAACTCTTTGCTAGTTTTTCTTATTAACTACCTAGGACCCTCCACGATGAGGTTACTGCTTTCGGTTGCTGATTTTGAGATTTTTTTTGCAATTTTTATAAAATCTCTTGAAACCTTTTTAGGTTCCTTAAAATTACTGGAAAACTTTGTAAATTCGTATGGCACTTTTTAAACGCCCATAAAATCTCACGAAACTGTTCAAAATGTATGAAAATTCTCTGGAATACCTTTTAAGTTTATTGAAATTATTTAATTTACTTTAAATCTTCAAACTCTTTTGGACCCGTGTAAGTAACGGCTCAAGATGGTGATTTGACTTGTAGTTGTATTTTTATAACCTCTTGTCAGAAATTCACCAAGTCAGCGTCCTAATTAGCTATGCAAGGCTGAATTTGTTGTAATGTTTTCACGGCGATTTGATAGTAAATTACGTTTGATGGGACTTTTATTATCTTATATTCTAGTGATAAAATAGGAAAGAATTCATGAATCCGACATAGATTTTATTCTGGTCAGTGTCAATGTAAGAAATCGCATTAAATGTGAGCAATTCAACGAGTCCAAGGGCAGAGTTATTAGGAAAATAGTTCTATTGGTGAAAAATACTCGTCGTGTAGCACAGCAGAGTTTCCTGTTATCTTAAGAGTAAATGATTTATCCATGATGATGTACTTCCCTGTAATGACGCAAGTCCGTTTATCACATACTGTCATAATCCTCATACCTGTGATGATTGTACTTTATCACGCTGCCATCACCGACGTAATCGAAAATATTCGATGGTGGATGAAGCTTACCGAAAATGTTAAAGTATAGGACTTTATCACCAATCTTGCTAAAGGTTACCTAATGAGTCCCAGGGCCATCACTACGAGGGTAGTTCAATAAGTCCTTAGAATGACCAACAGATGGCGCGCGAATCGCTCCAAATCATCTGTTTTCAGTCAGCACCACTCCCGACTAGAT
>NC_046658.1:143837676-143851110 GCF_010883055.1 Belonocnema kinseyi | reverse complement strand
AAAAACTTGAAAAGCGATTGACCAAGTGTATAGAGCTCCAAGGAGATTATGTTGAAAAATAAAAAAAAATTTAACCAAAAAAAATTGTTTTTATACTTCATTTTAAGGACTTATTGAACTACCCTCGTATCATCAATATTCACTATAGTGGACTCAATTTATCGGGGTTCCTTCACTTGTAGTTTTAGCAATTGCCAGTTGTTGTTTCACTCCGCTAGCATCGTTTACCACCAGAGCGACACGTAGATTTTGCACTTGATGTTTATCGCCTACGCATTTGAGAGCTTCCTGTGTACCCCTGATTGCAGACTTCACGGTCACTTTTAAGTCTAATAGCAAATCCAGTATAGCGTCAAATTTTGAGAAAATTGCTAAAAAGTCTGAATTTTTGTTTTCATAATTTCTTATCAAGCCAAGACAGTATTTGGGACTCGAACGTAATTATGATCAATGGTGATCGAAAGAGTTGAACTGCAAAAAAAAACTTGTTTCGCAGATAGCGATGGTATAAAGAATAAATAACTGAATCCCTTAGGAAATTAATATCGAAACTCATTCAATCGACTCGCAACGGAATGTCGACAGTGTCTATCACAAGCTCGATTTGTTCTGATTTCGGTCTTGTTTGAAGTACTCAAAAAATAGAGATCTTGACGCCAATGATAATGAGTGGCGCGTTTATGCATTACTGAGGGCGCAGTCCCATGGATACATATTAGCAGAGTTGCAGATTTGCGGAGTAGGTTATTCGTCCAATTAGATGATTGCAGAGAATTCGCTAAAAAGTGTTCAAAAAGTGATAAGTTTAACCTGCGCAGGCTATAATTGATGTGGTCATTCTACAATAATTTTGAGATAAAAAAAATCTTTCTAGAAACTGCTCGCTTCTGTTGTCAATAATTATTAATTTTAAATTGATATTATAACTAAACAGATATAGCTTATGAGTTGCTTACGATGAGCCAATTAACGCATGAGAAAAAAGTTGCCGAAATACACTTCATGAAAATAAACTATATTAAATTATATTCTATGCTGAATGATTTTTATACACTCCTTCGCAAAAATTTTTTTGAATTTAAGTATTAATTTCTTATGTCTGATTTTGTGTTTGCTGTCCAGTCGTCCTGATAATTTGGAATATTTGGAAAAGGAGAATAGTCTTCCCGAAAATTCGGGATGACTGGCCAAGTTTATGAAAAATATTTTACTGCCCATCTCATTTTCGAGTAATCCTTTTCTTAATAAATAACGCAAGGAAAGTTTTTCTACTCTGCTAATATGTAATCTGCATATCTAAAAACTGGTCTATCTCATGGTGCATATAAGTGAAGTACGAAGTAGAAATAATTCAATACGAACGCCTTTTCTTGCAAACATTGATTTTTGTTTTTTCTTATAAGGGTGCGTCATTCGCAGCTTCCTAATTGTCCAAATCTATAAACCGTACTATGTACGGTCATGGGATTTTCAGGGATTCCAGAACATTTAGAGAATGTACAGCATTCAAGAAATTCGAAATCATGAAGGAATTGATAGAACTTCAATAATATCAGAGCATTAAGGGAATTCAATACATCATTGAAATTAAGGGAATTGAAAGGGTTCAGAGAATGTATGTAATACTGAAAATTCTATGAATGCCATGTGTTCAGGTGACTTAGAGAATTTAAAGATTTTACGAAATGCAGAATATTTAAACATTCAAGCATATCAATTTTCATTTTTTGTATGGCCCGACTTCTGTAACTCTCTAAATTCCACTAACCTTCCGTTATCAGAACCTCTACCCCTGATCGATTTCGGAAGTCTCGACCTTATTTCCAAAACAATTTGCACCCATTTTTCAGAGGGACCGTTATCATACAACAATTTAACACATTCTGAACAATATTGTAACCACCAATTTCCTTTCTCACTTGTCAAAATTTTTTCAGATATTCGTAAACATTACGAGCGCACGTGCTAAACTGTTCTCAAGTCCCTGCGCGGTTCGAACTTATCACTTTCAGAACACTTTTCAGCAAAATTCCCTTCAATCATCTAATCATCTAATTGGTCGAATAACCTACTCCGCAAATCTGCTACTCTGCTAATAGGCATCCTTGCGACTGCGCTCTGAAACTATTACAAAGATACATCCTGAAGTTTGGCATATGGAGGACTGCTCTCTCCAATGATGAAATGATAGCAAAATCGTATGCAAGAACATTATTGAAACAAATCTTTCAGGGAAAGCCTTTGCAAATTGGCCTGACCTCTAGAGGTCGTCGCACTGCAGATAAGATAGTATTGTTTCTTGACTTATATTGTGGGAAAAATAAAAAAATTGGAGAGAAATTCAGTAAGTACGCATAAGTTTCTCGCGTAGTAATGAATGTGTTACAGCCATTTTTCAACAAGACAGCTGCGGTAAAAATATTTCAATTTCATATTTACTTTGACAATTATTTCACAAACTTGGACCTCAATGTGCATTTGAGGAATCTGGGATTGCAATGTACAGGTACGATGAGAGAACATTCTGTAATCGGTGTTTCAAGAAGAAGAAAACTAAGAGGATTTATATTTCAGTGAGAGGCAAGGGGACTCACTCTAATCAATCACCGAGAAGGAGACAGAATTCTACCACGTCCACGTCGTTTTCTATTGATTATCCTGAGCGTAAAATGTCTGAATCGTGAACTAGATAAATTTCGAAACTTTATGTATGCTATATTAGATCCGCTACATGAAATTCTGAAAATCGAATTTAAAATTCGTATCAGCGAGCCCAAAAATCTTTTATTTTAGAAAATTTCCGCCATATTGGGTTCGTCATTTTTAATCCTAAAAATTTGATGTCAAATTCATAATCAGCGACGTCGAGAAACCCCAAGTACAGAGTAGTACAAAAATCATAAATTTTCCAAAATTTCATACCCACCTGCCTTATTGGATCCCCCATATTGAATCATCCGTTTTCCGAATGGTATGTCTATTTGAGATCAGTGACCAAAGAATTTTTTCGCAGTTCAACTATTTCAAACACCGTTGAAAATAGTTAGGATCGGTTCTTAAAACTCCTTTTCTCGAAAAAAATTTTTTTTTTAAATTGCCGGTTTTTTGCTAGTTTTCTCCAAATTTGGCGCAATATTCCGTTTTCTACTAGATAAGACTCAATACTGGCCACGAATTTTGAAAAGCATACCCAAAACTATAATGAAACATGGTTTTCATTTGAAAATTTCTATTTTTCAGTCATGAGAATGTGGCTAGGTCAGACAACTCAGCGGTGCCACTAACGAAAAACAAAACGTCATATAATGCATATTTTTTTGCTATTTTTTACCAAAAAGATAATAATTTTTTTCCTCTATTAGTTTTCGAGAAAACAGGGCGGCGCTAGCTTGCCGGCAACTCAGCGACGCCCTCTACAAAAATAATTTAAAAATTATTAAATGAAAAAAAATTACTAGGTTTAATTTTTTTGCTATTTTTTTCTTTACAGTAGGCTATGCATCGCTATTGTAAAATCGACCCTAAAAATCAGCGACTCCATTCACACTGGAAAATACTTTGAAAAGATTTTTTTTTGGCAAAGTTATATCGACGTGGAAGAGAGGGGTTGATATTAAAAGTTAAGGCTTGAAGCCAAAAGGCGGAAATGGTATTTTCAAAGAGCCCAAAATTCAGAGGCTCCATTGATACAAAAAAATACTCAAAAAGATTCTTTTTTTACAATTTTGTATCTACGTGGTAGAGAGGGGTTGATTTTAGACGTTAAGGGTTGGAGCCAAAAAGTCTGCGATTTTATTTCTGAAGAGCCTTAAAATCAGAGACTCTAGTAACACTGTAAAATTCGGAAAAATATTATTTTTGGATAAAGTCATAGGTGCCTGTTAAGATGTGGCTGTTTTTTAACGTTAAGGGTTCGAGTCCAAAAATCGTTTTTGGTGTTTTTGAAGAGCCCAAAAATTTGGAGACTCTACGCGGGATAAATTTCAAGTTCCTCCATGGCACTACTTCTTGATCTTATTTCGCTTGGGCGCAATATTAAGATCTCGGAACGCTTGCTTTTAAATCATGTCTAAAAGTTTTAGGCGTTAGGCCACACCCCTTTATTCCCAGACTCGAATTCTATGCTTTTAGATCACAGAGTCCGAGACTTTCAATCACGTAAAAATTTTTGCTGTAAAATCACACGCTTCCGTGAATTACTCTATTAAAATTTCTCTCCGGGTAATAACGCTGTAAAATTCCGAAAAATATTATTTCTACTACGTAGATATCATCTCTGCTTAGTTATATCTAAGTAGAGTTTTAGACTCTAACCCTTGACATCTAGAATCAACCCCTCTCTATCAGGTAGATATGAGTTTGTCACAAAATATTTTTACCAATTTTCCTCTGTCAATAATGTCTCTCATACTTTGGCTACTGAAAAATACCCACTTCAATTTTTGGGCTATGAAACTTAACGTCTGAAATTCACCCCTCTATACCACGTAGATATGAGTTTTTCAAAAAATAATCTTTTTGAGAATATTCCAGTGTCAATGGAGTTTCGGATTTTTGGGCTCCTCGAAAATACCCACTTTGATTTTTGTGATCCAACCCGTAACATTTTAAATCAACCCCTCTCTACCACATAGATATAAAATTGTAAAAACATCATCTTTTTCAGAATATTTCCGTCTCAATGGAGTATTTCAGGTTTGCGCTCTTGAAAAATGCCCCCTACGATTTTTGCCCTCCAACCTTTAGCGTCTAAAATCAACCAGCCGTCTACGACGTAGATATAAAATTGTAAAAATGTAATCTTTTTAAAAAATTCCCATTCATTGTCAATGGAGTGGCTGATTTTTAAGCTCCTCGAAAATACCCACCCCGATTTTTGGGCTTTAACGTTTAACATTTGAAATCAACTCCTCTCTAGCACGTAGATATAAAATTGTAAAAAATATACTTTTTGCAAATTTTCCAATCTTATTGAAATCTCCTATTTTTGGGCTCTTCAAAAGTAAAATATTGAGGTTTAAGTTTATGCTAGTGGGTTGATGCTTTTGAAAATGGGAGCAGTTTCCGGATTTTTTCGTGTATTTGGGAACCTAAAATCCCGTGTTTTTTGTTTTTTTCCGAATTTAAATTCTTAATTAGGAGGTGATTTTATTTTTAGTAGAGGTGGTTTTTGGAAATTTTGTTGCTGTTGCGTTGAAGATCATGAAAAGCCCTGAATTCTGATACAAAGAAATTTGGGAATTTCGTTTGTAGAGGTGCTAGCTTGATAGAACTAATTGCCGCGCTAGAAGTTAATTAATGGAAAATGGTATACATTGCGATGATGATTTTTGTAACAAATAGGGTTGAGAAATAATTACGCTTAACAGTACCATGTTACTATTTTATAAGTAAGTTCTAGCTATGTAGATATCGACTTTTTCCAATGCGTGTTTTCATGACAGGTTATTGTTTTTTATATAAGTGTTAATTTTGCAATAGCGATTGATATGACATTGGAGAATAAGGAAAGAGTAAAAAAATCAAGAGGACAAAACTCCCAATAGTTAATGTATACAATTTTTGGCTTCATTCTGCAGGTGTTTTTGAGTTGCCAGCAAGCAAGCGCCGCCCTGTTTTCACAAAAGCTAATAGAGCAAAACAAATTTTTAAGGTAAAAAATAGCAAAAGAATATGCATTATATGACATTCAGTTTTTCATTAGTAGCGCCGCTGAGTTGTCTGACCTAATGTGGCTTGAACATAAGTTAAAAAATTGTAGTAATGGCCGTTAATGGGTTAAATCGCTATAATTATTAATCTTGGTTGTACAGGTTGACTGCAGATTTTGATTGAATGGACAAGCAATGCCTATGATGTAAACTTTTCCACCTGTTTGTTGCATCACGATGTCAGGTCGATTGATTCGGATGTAATGGTCCGTTTGGATAGTAACATCCCAATATAAGATGTAATCTGCGTTCTTTAAAATGGGCTCTGATATTCAAGGACTCATCTGAGTACGAATTTTAGGGCGTATAATTAATAGCTGCTTTACAGATA
This sequence comes from Belonocnema kinseyi, assembly GCF_010883055.1. Lineage (NCBI taxonomy): Eukaryota > Metazoa > Arthropoda > Insecta > Hymenoptera > Cynipidae > Belonocnema > Belonocnema kinseyi. The sequence goes on along the minus strand of NC_046658.1, from coordinate 143,845,068 downwards.
GTGCTGTAAAGCACAACATTTCGTTTGCTGTTAAAATAGTCTCGCAACTGTATAACTTCTGGCTCACACAGTTTATTTATATCTACAATGCCCCTACCCCCTATATATCGTAGTATAACTATTTTTTCAAACGCTGCATTTTTGTGGTACATTTGTTGCTTCGTCATTTCAACGCAGACAATTCTGCTTAACTTTTCAAGCTCGATGTTAGACCATTTTGATGAGCCCGAAGAAGTACGTGAGGACATGGTTGGCATATATGTTGATTGCCCTGATGTTGTTCGCCCAGTTAAGAGAACTCTTCATAATCAATCTGAGTTTCGTAGTGAAGGCAGTGGTTAGGCTTGTCTTGACTATCGTATATTGAATACCCTTAGATTCAAGAATACCCAGATATTCATATTATTTGCCTGCAGCCATTGCCTCGATGTCATTTTCGAGATCGTTGTCTAACTCTGCAGTCCCTGATTCCCCTTTGATTAAATGCACTGTTCTACATTTATCTTGTCCGACCTCCATTTGCAATTAATTGGAAAACTGCTTTGTGACATCGATCACTTGCTGCAGTTTCTGGGCTGAACTAGTGTGCAGATTTAGGTCATACATGTAAAGAAGATGGGCTACTTGATGGCCATCCTCATTATCATAAATTCTACCATAAATTTATGAGACATGCTGTTTAGTGTTTTTCTCTATGGATTGAACGAAAAACAGAACCATAGGGTTTCAGGTGTGCCCTGAAGATGTGAACTGCAATATTCACAAAACGTCGGCAAAAGTCGACAACAAAATCGTCCCAAAATTCTTAAAACTGAAAAATAATTTGGGAACATCTGAATCCAAATCTATGCTAGATAATATAAGTTTGCTTCTCGTGAAAGAAAGAAGACTGCAAACCAAATTTATTTTGCACACTACCTCTAAAAACTATTCAAACTTCACCTTTTCCTATCAAATACCCTCAGATTTGACATTTGGTCCACATTGGACCGCATATCGTTTGAACAATCCCAACGGATTAAAGAGCTTTCCACCTAAAAATAAAAAACAAAATTTGACAAATTACTTCCAGTAAAGGAAACTCAACTAATTAATACAGTAAAAAATATCTCTGACCACCCTTTCAACAATGAAATGATTTCAGCCTAACCTAAAGGACATAATTTTGCTGTAGCTCCATCGAAAATCCCAAAAGAAGAAATAATCAGCAATTTAGAATCCACAATATATATCCTTCCACCCGAAAAAGCGAATGACATACGCCGTAGGACGGCCAACATTTAACGCCAAGCTCAAGTATATACTTACTTCTCGCTCAATAACCAATTCTACGAACAAACCTCAGGGGCAGCAATGGGATCCCCAATCTCACCTATAATAGCCAATGTATTCATGTAACATCTAGAAACTAAAATCTCCAACCAAGCCAAACTTAAACTAGAATTCTGGTTCCATTACGTTGATGACACATTTGCCATCTGGCGATATGGACGAGATGAACTAAATAAGTTTTTCTATTTTATCAATCAATTACATCCTAATATCCAGGTCACCACAGAAATAGAACAAAACGGAAAATTGCCTTTCTTGAACGTATTGGTTTACAAAAAATCTGATAACACATTAGGACATGAAGTTTGCAGAAAATCCACGCATACAAACAGATACCTACATGCCTCCTTCCACCATCACCCATCTCAAAAACAATCGGTTATCAACACCCTTGTATACAGAGCTGTCTCCATGACAGACAAAGATAACTTACAAAAGGAATTACAAAACGTTAAACAAATCCTAATACAGAACGATTACACAAACAGACAAATTCCGAATTACAGGCATCGTGGAGAGTATACCTAAGAACAGCATGACCTGATACCTCAGTTTCAGGTTAGTCCTGAAGATGTGAACTGCAATGTTCACGAAACGTCGGCAAACAATTCGTAGTTTTTTTACACGAATGATACCCGAAATATCTCTTTTTATCGTATTGATCTAGTTATCCTTTGTTGTCGATGATCAAAATACTTGATTCTTGTACACCAGTACCTCAACCTCATGAGTTAAAAAGTCAATAATGCGTGGGCAGATTTTGTAAAGTTGTAAGACTTCAAGCAAATAGTCATGCCGCATGGAAGGAAACGCTTGCTTGTAGTCAATACATGCCATGTGTAAGTTCCTTTGATGCTTACGAGCTTCAGTCATGGCAACAGCGTCTATAGTGACTAGATTTTTACAGCCTTGCGAGTTTTTACAACTTCCTTTTATTTCTTCAGTAAGAACGTCATTCTCGTAGCAATCAAAATATACCTTATCTGCAATGATAGCTGTAAGACATTTGTAAATTGTTGAAAGACAGGATATCGGTCGAAAGTCAGATGGATTTTGAGCGGGTGGTTTTTTTGGTTACATATGCATAGTACCTTGGAGCATAAAGCCTGGCATCAGATCTGGGTGTTCAAGGATCTTCTAAAAATACCTTGCCAACACAAGATGCACACTGATCAGATACTTGTAACAGAAGTTTTGCATAATGTCCGGACCTGGAGCTTTTCAATTACTTGCCCTTTTGAAGACCGCTGAAACATCTAAAGCTGTGATGTTTGTCAGTTGCATTTAAGGGCTATAGTCTGCTCTTGCTTTCTCCAATTTGAGCCGCGCAGCGTCCAAATTGGATATGTTCATTTTCTCCCAAACACCCGACCAGTAGTTAGTCACATCTTCCAATTGAGGGACTTCGGTGCCTTGCTAGTTATTTGGATTTTCTCTTACTTCACGATAGAACCTTCTTTTATCTGTCTGAAAGTTTTGATTTTGTTGCCTTCGCGCACTACTTTTCTTGTACTGGTGCAGTCTGACCGTAAGAACAACAAGTCTCTGTCATTGAGAGTCTAAAATTTCATCTAATACTGCTGGTGTTAGTGTCTCGATGTGCCGAAGGTGGATGTTTTTAGTAACATGGTTTATCAGCTTTCTGACCTTGCTGTCAATATGTGCTATTAGAGCACGCAGATTATTTGTGATGCTCATTTTGGACAGACAATGCCTTAATGTTGGTTCTACATATCTGAACTCTAGTAAAGCATGATTGAAATTTCTTTCAAGGTGCTGTAGTTTTTCTGGGGTTTCCCTATCCACATCATCGTTAGTAAAATATCCAAGTGTGGTTTTAATGGCTACGGCACATGATGTTCATTATCCTTAGCACCTATGCCTTGAGCATCAATCAACTCTGCGTTGTCCACATCTTCCAAGACAAGTTCATCAATAGGAAGCTGATGTTCCACTTCCATTTTGATAGCTGCTATTTCAACAGTTGAAAGCAATCTGTTTACAAATATTGAGCGTTTTTGATCTGCCAGATTCTGCTAATTTATTTTTGTGGCTAGCTCCGGGTATTTAAGTAAGAAGAGTCTATGATTTTCTCTCCTGACTCTTTGCTCACATTTCTCTAACGCTAAATCAACCTGTTGTTTAATCTTCATTACTAGCTCTTCTGTAACATGTAGATTAGTCCTGTTGTTCTTCACCTTAGCGATATGATTTCTTAGTACGACTTTTTGTATATTAGGATACTTTGCAAAAAATTGTGTTCTTAAATTGTACCCTTTTCCCATTTTCGATTCAAATTTTGCACTTTCGTAATAGAGCCGCACCAATTCCTCTTTCATTGTGGTATCACAATTGATGCTCTCCCACGGTATTTCTTTCGAGTTGGTTGGCTGCAAATAGCTAACACTAACCGAAGCATCCTCAGGAGGCACAGTTGATGTTCCACTGCTGGCCGTTTGTCGTAGATATTCCTGCTAACCAGCTGTTTGATTAGTGAGATCTGCCTGACCATCTCGCAGCTCACAATCGCTACCGTCCCGCATACTATGGCCTCCAGTTGTGACCCCATAGGCACCCTGACGATCCTCGGGAAGCGACAAGCGTTACAAAATCTTTAATATATTCTCCATTTTTACTTATGGGTTTTGGTGTTCCACTTAGTCCCTCTCCTCTTTGTATCAGCCTATTTGACACCGGAAACCCTGCCAGTAGCAATGCTACCACCAACATAGCCAACATGACCTGCTGTTTAGAAAAACTAGCAAGGAGTCATCTACATAAGCACTGATGATCTGAACAATTTTAAGGAAATACTGATTAATACAAACGCACACAAGAAGACGATCCTCAACTGGTCGAGTTTTCCTACCACAGTAATTACGTGGCAAGGAAAAATGAAAAGACTGAATACATCTACTAGAACAACACTAACGAACTTGTTGATCATCCTCAAGCATCAATTAATGAGAAACTGAAAATCCTGCAGGTTGACGCCAAGCAAAACCTGTTAGTTCGTAAGACTGAACTCATTGCTCAGTTGGATGCTCGATAAAACGCACTCGACAATCGAAAATGAGAAAACGGCGTTTATCAGTGAACTGCGTAAAGCCGCTATCAAGAGTTATCCACGTCGTCGCGTGAAACTACGTTGCCATACTTTTTTCGCCTATAGTTTTTGTGTATGTCATAAATGAGGATTTTGGATATGCCTATCACTTCTCACGAGGTTTACGTTGAGGTAATTGCGTAAGTTCTGTATTGGCTTGCCATATATTGCATTTTTCATCAACTGTAATAAAATTTGTTGAAACTCATTTTTAGCATTTGTTCTCGTTGCAGTATTGAAGTCTATGCAACTTTTAAGACCTGTTGATTGGTTGAACCAAATAATTCTGTAAATTTTCATGAGTTTGAGTCCATTAGCGAGAGCATGTTTGAGAATCCGATAATAGAAAACATACCTTCGTTTCGATAAGAGGGTAGTTAGGAGTTTCTCCAGACTTGACTCCGGTGGCTTCGAGTGTTTTAGGCACAATTTTAGATAATTATGTTTATAATGTGCCTCAGGTGGATAGTGTAAATTGATTTATTGTATTTAACCAATGGCTGAATCATTCGGAACGTTGAAGTTGAAATTCTAAACATTTTTCATCCACTTCAAATTACCGTAAGGGAGAGGTAGCACCATTGCCCATCCATACAGGTTGTTGGAGTCAAAATCTACAATCTATGTGATCTCCCCATTTTTATTGAAAACTGCCATCTAATTATTTTTGGCAGTAGCATTTCGTTTGGAGCAGCGGCCCACTTCATATTTTTTTGCCTTGCGCAATCATAAGCAGCATTATAGTGTATGTAATAGCAGCAGAATAGTGTATAATAGTGTGCTGGATTGAATCCACAGGCCTGCAGACATTGCTTACGAAAGATTTCGAGCATATCAGGCAACAGCAAGACGTCGATCTTCATATGAAATTTTACATACTCATCCAGAGTCTTGATATAGAATGCACAACATACGTGTTGCGCTTAAACGTAATCTTCATCATAAAAACATAAACTACTGAGTTTTCCTTTGGGGATGCATATTTTCCATGTCGATTGTCTGCCTATGAACTAGACTCTCAAAAAACCAACTGAACTCCTGGTCAGAAAATGTATTACTTGGTTGAAAATTCAATTTTTTTTTTGCAATTTACCAATCCTGTTAAGAACTATACTTCTTGGTTGAAAGTTCAACTGTTAGTAGAAAATTCGTTCTTTCAGATTCAAATTTCAACTAATCTGGGAGAGAATTCCACTATTTTCCTTTATTAAACAAAATTTACAATACAAAGAATAAAAACATTATCACAAGAATTTTACATACAAATAGGTGACAAAATTGAAATCTTCAAAAAGGTGTGGTATTTTATCGAAAACACGCAAGCTCGTTAAAAAGCTACAATTTTTTCTATTTTAATATTGAGAATTTACATTTACTTTTTAGGTTCTTTTACAATTTGCGAAGTATTTTAAAGTGTTTTAAAATGTATTGAAATATCCCGCTGAAATCCTTGAAAATCTTTGTAATTTGGTTTCGAAACCTTGAAAAATCTACATTTAATTTACTTTTCTTAAATAACTTACATTTGTTTTAAAATAATTGGAATTTTTACTAAAAATCTTGAGAAATGTTTTTAAATTGAACATGATTTTCTATAAATATTTAAGATGGTGAATTTGGAAATTTTCTGAAAGAATGAATCTTCATATTGGAATTACTAAGAAAATTTTGAATGAAGTCATTTTAAGCACATGTGAACAATATTCCGATCCCTACATTACCGACCTCACTTTTCGAGTTTGCTGAATTTTTTTAAAAACTTTTTTTGCATATATAATATTGGACTAAAACTTCAGAAAATGTATCAGCAGACTGCAATAATGCATTTGCTTATTAAATTTGTTTGGAAGATCATAAAATTAATAAACATTTCCATGAATTTTTCAGCCAATATCATAAATTTCCGAATTTAAAAAATGCACATAAAAAAAAAGAATTTTTCTATCAAAAAATTTTGTTGTTTAATATATAATATTAGAACATCTTCAGCTAATATTCGTTTATGAAACCTAGGCGATTTAAATACTTTTCCTGTTATTGGCGAGCACTCTGAACGTCAAATAGATCAAATGGCCATTTTTTCGTCAGATTTGTTTTTTTATTTGCACACCTTGACAATTTTATGATGAAAAGGCTTGATTTTTCTGCGGAATCAACTTGAAATGTTTCGCCCAAAATATCTTCCAGTCATGTTTTTCATATTGACCAAAATATTTTAATGTTTTAAATAATCTTTATAAAAAATGGGCATTTTTACCATTTTTTGATGAAAAGGCTGGATTTTTTTGTGGAATCAACTTAAAATGTTTCGCCAAACAGCCCTTGCTATCATATTTTTCATATTGACTAAAAATGTTACTTTTTCAAACAATATTTATAAAAAATGCACATTTTAACCTTCCTTTCCTGAATACGATTGATTTTTTGTGGAATTAATTCGAAATTTCTTGTTAGACTCTTTGCTGTCATATTTTTAATAGCGGCATAAATAATTACAATTACAATTACAGTAATCGAGGAAGAATACAGTCAAGCATATAATCGTGGATTTATTCTTCATTTACATTCGCCTGGAGAAAGTAATAAACACGGGTATAGAGAAAGGCATACCTAAAGAAACATTAACTCTCAGGTGACATTATAGAGGATGCCTCAACATACAGAAAGAAATTCATAAACTCTACAAAAAGGAAAATTATTTAAGCTTTGTATTTCATACTAGGAACTTAAAAAGACACTAATTCGCCGGTGATCTATATGGTCAAAATTCGCTGAAGATAAAATCCTATTACATTAAATTTTATTGCAGCATTGTAAAATCCAATCGTACACGTAATTGTAAATGTAATTAGAAATGTAATTATGAATTTACTTGTGATTTTCCTTGTGTAATACAAAAATATTGAAACAGATATTTTGAAAGCCGAGCGTGGCCATGAGGATACATTTAAACC
>NC_046658.1:143835987-143837576 GCF_010883055.1 Belonocnema kinseyi | reverse complement strand
AATGTAATTATGAATTTACTTGTGATTTTCCTTGTGTAATACAAAAATATTGAAACAGATATTTTGAAAGCCGAGCGTGGCCATGAGGATACATTTAAACCAAGAAGATTAATGTGCTACTAAAAAAAGAAAAATTAATATTTACTAATTATTGGCACAAACAAAAAGCGTAATCACGTGAATCAATCATAAAAATATTGGCAATGATTAAAACCTGAGGAGATAAAGATCGACCAATAAAGATCTGTTTTTGTGAAACATTTCTTTAAAATGTGTGTATTGTAGGGATAAAATGAATGAGCATAGTTAAAAAATAAATGCGATTTATTCGATGAACAATTTGGCCAAGGGGCGGGCAAATTAAAATACTACACTCGGCCGTCCTGACCATGACTCCTGCACTCAGGCGTCACTCGAGGTGGTAGTTCCTTCTCGGGGTGACTCAAGGAATCAGTCCCCACCCATGGTTTCATGTTTTCCACCGATGTTGATGTCCTTTTAGGCCCCTCTCCTTGTCCTATCTTTTGTATCCTCCTTGTGTATAGGCTTTTTTATTTTTAGTTTGAATTTCAGCGATAGACTCTTTAGCCCCATCCCTCAGCGCGTCTCGTTTATCCAAGAACAGAGCAGCTTGTTCTTCCTCATTGATCTCAGGAATTTTCGGATTTTCCCTCAACCTCATTCTGGTTTCGAAAAGCAGTGTGAAAGGCGTCTTGGGTTCCCAAAAATAGCAGACTGTCTCAACAGCTTGTCAAGCGTCTCGGCAGAACTCGTAGTCTTCGTTGGGTATAGCCACACAAATTTGGTGAATGCATCAATAACCGCAAGTATGTGGTCATATCTCTTCTTCGTTGAGGGTAACGAACCTAGATGGTCCACATGGTAGGTGTCCACTGGTCCTTCGCCCTTGTCGAGTAAATGCAGGAATCCTTCTGGCTTACCGTATTTCCTTTCCGCTAGGATACATGAAACGCAATTTTGTATCCATTTCTGGACTTTCTCGTGCATCCTTTGAAACCAATAATCCCTTCTGATCAGTTGTTCCGTCTTCGTTGCTCCAAAATGGCTCTAGCATGGTGTGCCAATCCTCGTTAATCACTAGAACCTCCAGTATCGGATAACGGATAAGTGCGTATACGTGTCCCAGCTTGGACCCAACACAATGCTCTATCTTATACCGATATTCCTCCCAGGTCAGTGTCCATCTCGCGACCTGTGGTGAAATGTTCTTGATGGACATCGTCTGCGTGAAGGCCTGGCAATCGGTGATGACTCTGAAGGGTATTCCGACCAGGTAGGAACGGAACTTCTTAAATGCTCTCACAATCGCCAGGACTTCCAACTTGTAGCTGTTATATTTTTTCTCAGCCTTCTTCGTTTTCCAGCTGGCAAAATGAACTGGATGAAATTGTCTATCCTCGTCGTTCTTCTGCAACAGTATCGCCCCCAACCCCAAGGACGAAGCGTCAGTGTGCAGCTCGGTCTCGGCATTAGGTAAATACAAAGCTAGTACTGGTTGTTGACATAACGCATCTTTCAACTTTTTAAACGCTTCTCTTTCATCCTTTCCAAACTGAAAACACACATCA
>NC_046658.1:143833962-143835887 GCF_010883055.1 Belonocnema kinseyi | reverse complement strand
GGTTTAAATGTATCCTCATGGCCACGCTCGGCTTTCAAAATATCTGTTTCAATATTTTTGTATTACACAAGGAAAATCACAAGTAAATTCATAATTACATTTATAATTACATTTACAATTACGTGTACGATTGGATTTTACAATGCTGCAATAAAATTTAATGTAATAGGATTTTATCTTCAGCGAATTTTGCCCATATAGATCACCGGCGAATTAGTGTCTTTTTAAGTTCCTAGTATGAAATACAAAGCTTAAATAATTTTCCTTTTTTTAGAGTTTATGAATTTCTTTCTGTATGTTGAGGCATCCTCTATAATGTCACCTGAGAGTTAATGTTTCTTTAGGTATGCCTTTCTCTAAACCCGTGTTTATTACTTTCTCCAGGCGAATGTAAATGAAGCATAAATCCACGATTATATGCTTGACTGTATTCTTCCTCGATTACTGTAATTGTAATTGTAATTATTTATGCCGCTATTAAAAATATGACAGCAAAGAGTCTGACAAGAAATTTCGAATTAATTCCACAAAAAATCAATCGTATTCAGGAAAGGAAGGTTAAAATGTGCATTTTTTAAAAATATTGTTTGAAAAAGTAACATTTTTTAGTCAATATGAAAAATATGATAGCAAGGGCTGTTTGGCGAAACATTTTAAGTTGATTCCACAAAAAAATCAAGCCTTTTCATCAAAAAATGGTCAAAATGCCCATTTTTTATAAAGATTATTTAAAACATTAAAATATTTTGATCAATATGAAAAACATGATAGCAAGATATTTTGGGCGAAAAATTTCAAGTAGATTCCGCAGAAAAATCAAGCCTTTTCATCATAAAATTGTCAAGGTGTGCAAATAAAAAAACAAATATGACGAAAAAATGGCCATTTGATCCATTTGACGTTCAGAGTGCTCGCCAATAACAGGAAAAGTGTTTAAATCGCCTAAGTTTCATAAACGAATATTAGCTGAAGATGTTCTAATATTATATATTAAACAACAAAATTTTTTGATACAAAAATTCTTTTTTTTTGATGTGTACTTTTTAAATTCGGAAATTTATGATATTGGCTGAAAAATTCATGGAAATGTTTGTTTCAATTTTTCGTTGCCTATTGAAAAATCGTTAGAATATTATAAAATGGCTATCACTTTATTGTCTTTTATTGCAGGGCTTGCATCTTGCCACGTTTCCCACTTTTTTGAAAAATGCGACTTATCGATTTATATTGCCGATCATTTATCGACGAAACTTGTGACACGTGTTTCACCTAAGCAATTGTAAATATTATTTTCGTCGGGCCAGCCCCCCTGGCCAAACCTCACGTATTTGTGAGATTTATTCTATTGTGGACTTGAATTACGTCTAATTAATATAATTAGATGGTGTGATATTATTTTATCTGACAAAATATAAAATTTGTATGCTGTAAGTATTGTCAATAAAGTTGAAAATTTTATATTTCTGTCAGCGAAACTTCTATTCTTTCGTGGTAAAAATTGTTTACTGTATAATTTTTCCTTCGAAAGTCAATTTTCAAGATTAGCAACCATTGCCCTACTGGTTGGCGCTGCCTCCCCTTACCCTACTTTCAATTTTTGTTTAGGGACGTTTTTCCAAGATAAATTATGTTGCTATGCCTTCTTTTTCTGAATAAAAAATTATTTAATTTATTATTTTGATGCTTGGACGTTGATGTAGGAATGCTATGCGCTTTTAAAAAAATATTATAAATTAGTTTTCCAAAGAAAGACTTTTTGCGAGTAATTTTTTTGAAGATGATCATATATTTTTACATTTTGGTAAAGGTAGAAGATAAATATCTCCCGTGGTAGAATGTGAACAGCTATGCTATTAGTTTTCTTGCGAAAACAGTAAATATTGACTTTGGCGTAACTGTCATATTCGGCAGGTACAAGGCAATAT
>NC_046658.1:143832699-143833862 GCF_010883055.1 Belonocnema kinseyi | reverse complement strand
TTGTGAACATCACCCCAATCAGAAAGCAGCACTGTCTCTTCAAATTCCTCGATCCAGTGTTTTATATTACGTCCATCATCTTCACTAAAAGCGTTTAACGTTTCCTCTACATCTTTAGACGTCATTATAATGCGTTGCGGAATTCGTCTGTCGGCTTTTCACATCGCGGGCCTCAGTAAACTTCAGTAGTAGCATTCGATTAGTTACTTGAGCGCTGTCGTCTGTCACCACGCACTCCACGACCTACCACTTCTCGTCGTCTCGTCTCTACGTCATCGCCATTTTGTGTCGGTGGTACCCTCCCGCGTTCACTTTCGGACACTACTTGCTCTTCATCTTCATCGCCATTTTCTCAAACTTCAAATAAACGATTTCTGAAATCCGCTTTATTCCCAACTGTCTTCAGGCCTAGGTGTCGTAATCGGAATTTCAATTCTTTCACTGTTAGAGAATTGATATCCACATCTTCGTCTTCCTCTTCGTCTTGGTCGCCGTTAGCATCATCTTGTTGGTCGCCTGTCTGATCGTCGTTTAGCCCACGCGTTATCGTGTCGTCTTCTGTCTAGGCATTCCTGAGGGCTTCCTCTCTCAGCACAGCTTGTGCACCTATCGTTTGTAAACCAAGTTCTGTCAGCTTCTCCTTGAACTCATCTGTAGTTAGAAAGTCCAGTTGAGCCACCTGCTCCTCTATCCTCGACATCTTGGTGAACTTCACACACTGTATACTTTTGGAGTGACTCCGCTTTCACTCTGCTCAAAATTTTGTTTTTTTAAACTCGCGGACGATTCGATTCTATCCCGGACGAGCCCCCAATTGTAGGAATAAAATGAATAAGCCCAGCTAAAACATAAATGCGAGTTATTCGCTGCATAATAAGTAAGATACAGACACTCTAAATTTCTTAAGAGTTACCCGCGACAATCCCCGAAAGACTACCTCACACTCATACCTCTCCGCCTAACTACCTATGTCTAACACCGAGGGTGCGACACACCGCACTTGACCAAGGGGCGGACAAATTCAAATACTTCAGTATGTTGATCAAGTTTTTCGAATGTCGTTATGACATTTTATAGAAAATATGAATAAAACGTTATTATTGAATAAAATTCTATTGTATTGTTTTTATTGTAATCTATTTTCCTTGATTCTATTTGTAAAT
>NC_046658.1:143830891-143832599 GCF_010883055.1 Belonocnema kinseyi | reverse complement strand
AGATTGCAGCAGCGTAAGAAAAAGAATAACGAGAGCTACCATGAATACTGCTACCGCATGATGGAAATCGGAGCGCAGGTAGAAATGGAGCAAACAGCAGTGGTCCAGCATATCATCGAAGGTATAGACGGCGACGAAACAAGTAAGATATTTTTGTTGGTAGCAAGAGACATCCGAGAGCTTAAGGTAAGATTAGATATGTACGAAAAGATCAAGGGAAAAGCGTAGGCAGGCGATAAATTAGATAGTTCGGAAAAGAGTACCCCGAATAAAAGTTCTTAAACAAAGACTGCTAATTGTTTTAATTTCGGGTGGTAAGCGCACATGAGTAGGGAGTGTGCGATGAAAAGTCAGGGACCAAAGTGTTATAATTGTGAGGAAAATGGGCACAAGGCTGCAGAGTGTAAAAAAGTTGTAGATTTTAAAAAGAAGAAAACGTGTAACGCTTTTAAAGCGAGGTTTGCGAAAAATTATAAAATGATAGAGGTTAAGGGGGAATAAAGTTGAAGCATTATTTGATACCGCGAGTAATTTAAGTTTGTTGAGAGTGGATTATTTCAAAAAAATTGGAGCGCAATGTGCTTAAAGAAGTGTCACGCGAGTCGGGGGCATGTGTTCAAAGGATCCTCATTTATCGATTTTAGGCACAATGATTTTAAATTTGACGATAGATAATGAGTTTTATGACGTAGAGTTGCATGTAGTCCCAAAACATGTGATGAGGGACGATTTGTTGTTAGGCGCTGACTTTTTAAATACTATTGACCTGCATTGTGGAGCGGGCAATATTACGATTTCTCGAATTGAACAAGCTCCCGAGGGAAACAAAATTTACCAAATGGACGCGATTGATGAAGTAAATACAATTGACGTATCACATGTTAGAAGCAAAATTAGTCGTAGAATTGTAGAGACACTCATAGAGAGTTATAAGCCCAATAAGACGAAGGAAGTAGACATGAAAGTGCGTATCATTCTAATAGACGAAATACCAGTTTATCAGAGTGCTAGGAGGCTTGCACATGACGAAAGAAACATGGTATATGATTAGATAGACGAATGGCTTAGGACAGGGATTGTGAGACCTTCGTATTCTGATTACCTTAGTTCGATTGTTTTAGCAAAGAGTAAGGACGGGTCACCGAGAATATGCATCGACTTTAGAAAGCTTAATGAAAAAATAATTAAGAATCGGTATCCGTTGTCGATAATTGACGATCAGTTAGATTGTTTGCGGGGAGCGAATGTATTCAGCACGTTGGATCTTAAGAATAGGGGTTTCCCGTGCCAATCGAGGATTCAGACTGTAAGTTCAGGGATTTTTTGGTACCCGGGGGGTATTTTGAATTTCTTCGATTGCTTTTTAGGCTGTGCACTTCGCCAGCGTATTTTCAGAAATATATTAACATTATATTTAAGGACTTAGCGGCCAGCGGAATTGTTATGATCTAAATGGACGATTTAATTATACCTTTTAAAGATGAAGCTGAGGGTATAGAACGATTAGAAAACATTTTGAAAGATGCGAGCGAGTATAATTTGATTATTAACTGGAAAAAGTGTGCATTTCTAAAGGCAAAAGTCGATTATCTAGGTATTATCATAGAGGGGGGTACAATTAGGCCGTCAGTTGAGAAGACGTAAGCAGTAGAACAATTTTCTGAACCAAAGAATGTTAAGTCGATATAGAGTTTTTTAGGACTTACTG
>NC_046658.1:143826690-143830791 GCF_010883055.1 Belonocnema kinseyi | reverse complement strand
TTTAAACGCTTCTCTTTCATCCTTTCCAAACTGAAAACACACATCATTTTTAGTCAGGTTTGACAACGGTCTTGAGATACTGGCGTATTCTGCTATAAATTTCAAAAAAAAACCCAGTAAGTCCTAAAAAACTCTATATCGACTTAACATTCTTTGGTTCAGAAAATTATTCTACTGCTTACGTCTTCTCAACTGACGGCCTAATTGTACCCCCCTCTATGATAATACCTAGATAATCAACTTTTGTCTTTAGAAATGCACACTTTTTCCAGTTAATAATCAAATTATACTCGCTCGCATCTTTCAAAATGTTTTCTAATCGTTCTATACCCTCCGCTTCATCTTTAAAAGGTATAATTAAATCGTCCATATAGATCATAACAATTCCGCTGGCCGCTAAGTCCTTAAATATAATGTTAATATATTTCTGAAAATACGCTGGCGAAGTGCACAGCCTAAAAAGCAATCGGAGAAATTCAAAATACCCCCCGGGTACCAAAAAATCCCTGAACTTACAGTCTGAATCCTCGATTGGCACGGGAAACCCCTATTCTTAATATCCAACGTGCTCAATACATTCGCTCCCCGCAAACAATCTAACTGATCGTCAATTATCGACAACGGATACCGATTCTTAATTATTTTTTCATTAAGCTTTCTAAAGTCGATGCATATTCTCGGTGACACGTCCTTACTCTTTGCTAAAACAATCGAACTAAGGTAATCAGAATACGAAGGTCTCACAATCCCTGTCCTAAGCCATTCGTCTATCTAATCATATACCATGTTTCTTTCGACATGTGCAAGCCTCCTAGCACTCTGATAAACTGGTATTTCGTCTATTAGAATGATACGCATTTTCATGTCTACTTCCTTCGTATTATTGGGCTTATAACTCTCTATGAGTGTCTCTACAATTCTACGACTACTTTTGCTTCTAACATGTGATACGTCAATTGTATTTACTTCATCAATCGCGTCATTTTGGTAAATTTCGTTTCCCTCGGAAGCTTGTTCAATTCGAGAAATCGTAATATTGCACGCTCCACAATGCAGGTCAATAGTATTTAAAAAGTCAGCGCCTAACAATAAATCGTCCCTCATCACATGTTTTGGGAATACATGCAACTCTACGTCATAAAACTCATTATCTATCGTCAAATTTAAAATAATTGTGCCTAAAATCGATAAATGAGAATCCTTTGAACACATGCCCCCGAATCGCGTGACACTTCTTTAAGCACATTGCACTCCAATTTTTTTGAAATAATCCACTCTCAACAAACTTAAATTACTCGCGGTATCAAATAATGCTTCAACTTTATTCCCCCTTAACCTCTATCATTTTATAATTTTTCGCAAACCTCGCTTTAAAAGCGTTACACGTTTTCTTCTTTTTAAAATCTACAACTTTTTTACACTCTGCAGCCTTGTGCCCATGTTCCTCACAATTAGATACTTTGGTCCCTGACTTTTCATCGGACACTCCCTACTCATGTGCGCTTACCACCCGAAATTAAAACAATTAGCAGTCTTTGTTTAAGAACTTTTATTCGGGGTCCTCTTTTCCGAACTATCTAATTTATCGCCTGCCTACGCTTTTCCCTTGATCTTTTCGTACATATGTAATCTTACCTTAAGCTCTCGGATGTCTCTTGCTATCAACAAAAATATCTTACTTGTTTCGTCGCCGTCTATACCTTCGATGATATGCTGGACCACTGCTGCTTGCTCCATTTCTACGTGCGCTCCGATTTCCATCATGCGGTAGCAGTATTCATGGTAGCTCTCGTTATTCTTTTTCTTACGCTGCTGCAATCTGCGGTGTACTTCGTAGCTGTGAATTTTCGAGCTGAATTCCTGCAACAACGCTTTCCTCATATGAACCCATCACTGTTTGCAATCCTCGAAGATGACAAATAACTTTGCCGAGCCTCGAAGCAATCGTCTAGCGTATATGGCCTTGTGAACATCACCCCAATCAGAAAGCAGCACTGTCTCTTCAAATTCCTCGATCCAGTGTTTTATATTACGTCCATCATCTTCACTAAAAGCGTTTAACGTTCCCTATACATCTTTAGACGTCATTATAATGCGTTGCGGAATTCGTCTGTCGGCTTTTCACATCGCGGGCCACAGTAAACTTCAGTAGTAGCATTCGATTAGTTACTTGAGCGCTGTCGTCTGTCACCACGCACTCCACGACCTACCACTTCTCGTCGTCTCGTCTCTACGTCATCGCCATTTTGTGTCGGTGGTACCCTCCCGCATTCACTTTCGGACACTACTTGCTCTTCATCTTCATCGCCATTTTCTCAAGCTTCAAATAAGCGATTTCTGAAATCCGCTTTATTCCCAACTGTCTTCAGGCAGGAGTGACTCCGCTTTCACTCTGCTCAAAATTTTGTTTTTTCAAACTCGCGGACGATTCGATTCTATCCCGGACGAGCCCCCAATTGTAGGAATAAAATGAATAAGCCCAGCTAAAACATAAATGCGAGTTATTCGCTGCATAATAAGTAAGATACAGACACTCTAAATTTCTGAACAGTTACCCGCGACAATCCCCGAAAGACTACCTCACACTCATACCTCTCCGCCTAACTACCTATGTCTAATACCGAGGGTTCAACACACCGCACTTGACCAAGGGGCGGACAAATTCAAATAACTGAGACAAGTTTTAATTACGCAAAAGCCTGGAATGAACAACATTTGTCGAAGAGCGATTTTATATTTACTCTTCATACATTTTAACGCCTGTGCGCTTATCAAGGTTAAATATCTTCATACACGTGCGAGAGTTTAACTTTTATTAAATAACGGATAAGATACGAATTAAAATTGTAGACGTCAACAAGTTCCGAAATTACTCATGTACGTAATTCGTGTTCAGGGAGGGTAACATAAAAAAACCTTCGAAAAGTACATAGACACGAAATATTTCATATTTATTCACTCTGCTGTTTCTCAAATTCTGCGCTAACAGTTTTTAACTACATTGTTAAAAGATGAAGATGCTTTGTACTCTGGTGTTAACCTTGGATACTGTTCTCAATTCTATTGGTAAGAAAAAAATATATGAATATAATTTTGTATGCATGTCGTAGTAGATGCAGTGGGACATCTATTAGACATTTATGAACACAATTCATATGCTGCAACCCACTCACACAAAATAAAATGAAATATTCGAATTGCGCTTTTAGTATTTTAATAAATTTTTAAGATTAGAAATTCATAATTGCTTTTTTTCTTTTCGCAGATATATCTTCAGGTGCGTCGCCTAAAACAAGGGACTTTCTGGCAAATTTTGGGACGAGTAATGAAACTACGAATCATCAAGGTAACCCTAGTTAAAATAAAAATTTAATGTTGTGTAAGAATGATGATTTCCCACAGAATTATAATTTCTTTTTAAACTTAAAGTTAAGTACAGGAAACACATTCAAGTGGTCTCAAGAAGCAGGCAAGATGACGATTCTTTTTTTGCAAGCCATCCTTTTCATATGATATTTATATATGATAAAAAAATAATCATAACTATTTTAGCAAACTACTTATTATAACTATCTTGCAGGTTCGACACTGACAGAAAAATATTATAGGCAAACTTCCTTACTATCTTTAATTTTGCTTAAAACAAAGAATCATCTCTTGATCATCCTTGAAATTTATCAAAATCTATATTCAATAAAGTTCTGCAAAACCATGTGTGGATCCCTGAAAATCATCGAAATTCCTTAAATTATTTTAAATCCTTGAAGATTCAGAAAAGTTCTTTAAATCTTGTGAAATTCCTTTCAGAATCTTAAACTGTCTCGAAATCTTCGGAATCACTGGCCATTCCACTACATTTGATTTGTTTTCTAAATTTATCTGAAAATTTCTTGAAATCTTCTTAATTTTTTAAATCTCGCGAAATTGTTCAGAATATGTTACAGTACCTTAAAATCTTTCAAAACTTTTGAGTCTCCGAAAATGATTGGCAGTTTTTTGAATCCTCTAGAATCCATGGAAATATTACAAAATCTTATAAAATGCCTTGAAATGAATGAAATACTTCCAATTCCTGAAGATGCGTTGAAATCAGATAATGTA
>NC_046658.1:143825233-143826590 GCF_010883055.1 Belonocnema kinseyi | reverse complement strand
TTAAGTACAGGAAACACATTCAAGTGGTCTTAAGAAGCAGGCAAGATGACGATTCTTTTGTTGCAAGCCATCCTTTTCATATGATATTTATATATGATAAAAAAAGAATCATAACTATTTTAGCGAACTACTTATTATAACTATCTTGCAGGTTCGACACTGACAGAAAAATATTATAGGCAAACTTCCTTACTATCTTTAATTTTGCTTAAAACAAAGAATCATCTCTTGATCATCCTTGAAATTCATCAAAATCTATATTCATTAAAGTTCTGCAAAACCATGTGTGGATCCCTGAAAATCATCGAAATTCCTTAAATTATTTTAAATCCTTGAAGATTCAGAAAAGTTCTTTAAATCTTGTGAAATTCCTTTCAGAATCTTAAACTGTCTCGAAATCTTCGGAATCACTGGCCATTCCACTACATTTGATTTATTTTCTAAATTTCTCTGAAAATTTCTTGAAATCTTCTTAATTTTTTAAATCTCGCGAAATTGTTGAGAATATGTTACAATACCTTAAAATCTTTTAAAACTTTTGAAATATTGCAAAATAATTTTAGCAGCCCTAATACCGTCAAACTTCCTCGATATCTCCTGAAATCCTTCGAAATTCCTTAAAGTCTCCGAAAATGATTGGCTGTTTTTTAAATCCTCTAGAATCCATGGAAATATTACAATATCTTATAAAATGCCT
Source organism: Belonocnema kinseyi (assembly GCF_010883055.1). NCBI lineage: Eukaryota > Metazoa > Arthropoda > Insecta > Hymenoptera > Cynipidae > Belonocnema > Belonocnema kinseyi. The sequence continues at coordinate 143,825,893 of NC_046658.1, read as the reverse complement.
TGAAATGAATGAAATACTTCCAATTCCTGAAGATGCGTTGAAATCAGATAATGTATTTGAAATTTTTGAACTCTTATAAAATCTTTCACCAAGTTTGTCTTTATGATTATTCAATCTGGATGCATCAAATGAGAGAAATTCTTGACAATAATACTTTAACGACAAAGATTTCTGGCAGACGGAGTAAAAACTGAGAAGTGAATTCAGAATCAAGAGAAAAACGTCAAGATGATACCAACGGTTAACAAATTCGCAACGACGAAAATCATCTTTGCCACTTCTTTACACAATAGGTTTTTTTATCTTCAATAAGAATTAAGGGATGAATTCTGCTAAAGAAGATTTGTAGATCCGCAATCAACAAGGATGGTAATAATACTGGGGGCGAACTGTTCTGGCGTAATGGAATAATTCGAATATTAATTAAAAGCCAGCAACAAAAGAGTTCTGATTTAATTTTAATTTATTGATTCAATCTATATTTTACGTTTTGTGAACCTAGTATTTCAATGACAATATTTTAAACTAGAAGAGCTCTTAATATTTGATGTGATTACGCGATAATATTTAATTGAATCCTGTATTTCTTCTTATAGAATTAGATTCCCCATTGGAAGTTTTTTCAAGTAGCAATACTTCTCCTGATGCTCTTCACCTGAA
>NC_046658.1:143823694-143825133 GCF_010883055.1 Belonocnema kinseyi | reverse complement strand
GGTTCACTATTGGGAACCTTGATATGGTGTAACTAACTTATACGGAATAAAATGGCATAATTGAATTACAATTTGACTAATTTTTATACATTTTAATACTACGAATACATAAATCTTGTTTGTCTGTTCACAGCAACATCGTCAGGTATGCTTTGGATCTTTCTAAAATTTGGTAGATTTCCTTTAAATCCCCTTAGTTGTTTCAATATCTTTCCAAGCCTCTACAATATCTTGAATTGTTTCAAAATTATATGAAATATCTAGATATTCATAGATTTATTAAAAAATCTTTTAGAAAATCTGAAAATTCCTTCTAAATAGTGACAATGTTTTAAATGAGTTACGTGAAAAAATTACATTCCAAATCTTTTTATTGTGCAGTGACTGTCTTCCAACTTGCAAATTTTATTTATTGGCAGTAGTTGTGGAACACCTCATTTTTATGCGTGAATAATAATTATTTCAAATTTATTTTATGTTTTAAATAGAATGCAAAGATACCAAAAGCCACCTAATGCAGATTCGATTAAAGTTAAAAATAAATTTTTTTAATGATAACTTTGTTCTAAACGTCATATTTGCACCGGAAGAAGCAATCTTAATTTTTGAATCGGAGATAGAAATACATAAGGAAATTAACTATCTGATGACATATAAGTTTTAAAAAATGGAGTTCAATTTACAAAAAAACGAAGAAGAAAGGGAACGCGAAGTATATAATTGTAAGGCACGTGATAAAAATAACTATAAATTGGTCGAGCTTGTTTCTGAAACGTGCAGGACCGAATAGTTGAGGACTTAAAGCAAATAAAGAGTTTGAAGTAACTGCAGAATTTTAAATATAAAAAGATTTTACAATTTTCTTTTAAAAGCAATAAACTAACAATGAGAATGAACTTTAGAAAATTCAGTAAATTCATGAAATATTACTGTAAAAAAGACAGAGATAAAATTTAAAATAATAAAGATGGGACTCAATTGAAATCAGCCTTTCCGTTATGCAGTTAACCAATGTACCAAAGGGCAATTACAACAAATCTAAATATATTATCAGAAACAGGCTTTATCTAGACTATAATCTGAGACAAGTTTTAATTACTCAAAAGCAGACCTACATCTCGAGAGGAGCCTCCTCTTCGTGCTAGGTCCAGATCTCCTTCTGCGAGGGCCCCTGAAACTGATATACTTGAATTTCGTGGATATCGTGGCCTTGAATAACTTTTGTCTATTCGGATTATTCCAATTTTTAATTCACATCAATTTTACGAACTTCAAAAATACTTTTTCTCTCCCGATCAGCCACTTTTAATGATAACTGATCGTGTTTACAGGCGTTGTCCAAGGAAAACATATATTGTATTATTAACATCGACTGGTGAAGCTTTAGCAATATGGGATGAAATAGGTTATTTTAGTGGAATATATAATCTGTATCGAAA
>NC_046658.1:143821776-143823594 GCF_010883055.1 Belonocnema kinseyi | reverse complement strand
TTTTATTTTAACTAGGGTTACCTTGATGATTCGTAGTTTCATTACTCGTCCCAAAATTTGCCAGAAAGTCCCTTGTTTTAGGCGACGCACCTGAAGATATATTTGCGAAAAGAAAAAAAGCAATTATGAATTTCTAATGTTAAAAATTTATTAAAATACTAAAAGCGCAATTCGAATATAGCATTTTATTTTGTGTGAGTGGGTTGCAGCATATGAATTGTGTTCATAAATGTCTAATAGATGTCCCACTGCATCTACTACAACATGCATACAAAATTATATTGATATATTCCTTTCTTACCAATAGAATTGAGAACAATATCCAAGGTTAACACCAGAGTACAAAGGATCTTCATCTTTTAACAATGTAGTTAAAAACTGTTAGCGCAGAATTTGAGAAACAGCAGAGTGAATAAATATGAAATATTTCGTGTCTATGTACTTTTCCAAGGTTTTTTTATGTTAACCTCCCTGAACACGAATTACGTACATGAGTAATTTCGGAACTTGTTGACGTCTACAATTTTAATTCGTTTCTTATCCGTTATTTAGTAAAAGTTAAACTCTCGCAGGTGTATGAAGATATTTAACCTTGATAAGCGCACAGGCGTTAAAATGTATGAAGAGTAAATATAAAATCGCTCTTCGACAAATGTTTTTCATTCCAGGCATTTGCGTAATTAAAACTTGTCTCAGATTATAGTCTAGATAAAGCCTGTTTCTGATAATATATTTAGATTTGTTGTAATTGCCCTTTGGTACATTGGTTAATTGCATAACGGAAAGGTTGATTTCCATTGAGTCCCATGTTTATTATTTTAAATTTTATCTCTGTCTTTTTTACAGTAATATTTCATGAATTTACTGAATTTTCTAAAGTTCATTCTCATTGTTAGTTTATTGCTTTTAAAAGAAAATTGTAAAATCTTTTTATATTTAAAATTCTGCAGTTACTTCAAACTCTTTATTTGCATTTAGTCCTCAACTATTCGGTCCTGCACGTTTCAGAAACAAGTTCGACCAATTTATAGTTATTTTTATCACGTGGCTTACAATTATATACTTCGCGTTGCCTCTCTTCTTCGTTTTTTTGTAAATTGAACTCCATTTTTTAAAACTTATATGTGATCAGATAGTTATTTTCCTTATGTATTTCTATCTCCGATTCAAAAATTAAGATTGCTTCTTCCGGGGCAAATATGACGTTTAGAACAAAGCTATCATTAAAAAAATTTATTTTTAACTTTAATCGAATCTGCCTTAGTTGGCTTTTGGTATCTTTGCATTCTATTTAAAACATAAAATAAATTTGAAATAATTATAATTCACGCATAAAAATGAGGTGTTCCACAACTACTGTCAATAAATAAAATTTGCAAGTTGGAAGACAGTCACTGCACAATAAAAAGATTTGGAATGTAATTTTTTCACGTAACTCATTTAAAACCTTGTCACTATTTAGAAAGAATCTCCAGATTTTCTAAAAGATTTTTCAATAAATCTATGAATATTTAGATATTTCATATAATTTTGAAACAATTCAAGATACTGTAGAGGCTTGCAAAGATATTGAAACAACTAAGGGGATTTAAAGGAAATCTACCAAATTTTAGAAAGATCCAAAGCATACCTGACGATGTTCCTGTGAACAGACAAACAAGATTTATGAATTTGTAGTATTAAAATGTATAAAAATTAGTCAAATTGTAATTCAAATATGCCATTTTATTCCGTATAAGTTAGTTACACCATATCAAGGTTCCCAATAGTGAACCTTTGCCAAATATATTAAAAAAACGCGAACAGCTACAACAGAAT
>NC_046658.1:143820496-143821676 GCF_010883055.1 Belonocnema kinseyi | reverse complement strand
AATATAGATTGAATCAATAAATTAAAATTAAATCAGAACTCTTTTGTTGCTGGCTTTTAATTAATATTCGAATTATTCCATTACGCCAGAACAGTTCGCCCCTAGTATTATTACCATCCTTGTTGATTGCGGATCTACAAATCTTCTTTAGCAGAATTCATCCCTTAATTCTTATTGAAGATAAAAAACCTATTGTGTAAAGAAGTGGCATATCTGCTCTCAACATTGATGTATTTTTTTTGTTTTTGTTATATTTGTTATCTTGACATTATTTCCATGTCCATTTTGCCAAAGGATTCCTATAATATGATTAGATTCTTTTCTAGTTGGCCAAAGGTGACGTTTTCTTTTGCTCTCAGACGTTTAGAAATACATTCCAGCTCTATTTTCTGCTCACAATTAAAGTTTCTGCCTACCTCCTGCAATGCCAGAATTGTCTAAAGAACAATGTTTTTTCACTTCTTCATGTAGAAAATCTTCACAGAGGTTTATAGAGATCAGTTCCTTGTTAAATCATATTTTCAATAAACTTGTGTGTTTTGACCTTTTAGTCCAACATCAGAAATCAAGAGCTTGCATTAGGGTGGCACTTATTTTCACTTTTTGAACTTTTTTGCTCTCAACTCTCCATTTTTGTTTTTAGGCAAACGAAATTTAGGGTGAGAGCATACAATGTATGGAGAAAATTTCACAAATGAAATATAAATAAAATCCACCCTAGTATAAGTACATTTTGCAAATTCTGTTGAAAGAGTTTCAACAATTTGTCTATACTATAAATGATTATGCAAAATGAAACCCTATTAGCTAACTTCCAATGCAGCTTAACAACAGTTACTCTGAGTGCTGAAAACTTTTATTAAAGGTGATTTTCGTCGTTGCAAATTTGTTAACCGTTGGTATCATCTGGAGGTTTTTCTCTTGATTCTGAATTCACTTCTCAGTTTTTACTCCGTCTGCCAGAAATCTTTGTCGTTAAAGTATTATTGGCAAGAATTTCTCTCATTTGATGCATCCAGATTGAATAATCATAAAGAAAAACTTGGTGAAAGATTTTAGAAGAGTTCAAAAATTTCAAATACATTATCTGATTTCAACGCATCTTCAGGAATTGGAAGTATTTCATTCATTTCAAGGCATTTTATAAGATTTTGTAATATTTCCATGGATTCTAGAGGAT
>NC_046658.1:143819249-143820396 GCF_010883055.1 Belonocnema kinseyi | reverse complement strand
ATTTTCGTCGGGCCAGCCCCCCTGGCCAAACCTCACGTATTTGTGAGATTTATTATATTGTGGACTTGAATTACGTCTAATTAATATAATTAGATGGTGTGATATTATTTTATCTGACAAAATATAAAATTTGTATACTGTAAGTATTGTCAATAAAGTTGAAAACTTTATATTTCTGTCAGCGAAACTTCTATTCTTTCGTGGTAAAAATTGTTTACTGTATAATTTTTCCTTCGAAAGTCAATTTTCAAGATTAGCAACCATTGCCCTACTGGTTGGCGCTGCCTCCCCTTACCCTACTTTCAATTTTTGTTTAGTGACGTTTTTCCAAGATAAATTATGTTGCTATGCCTTCTTATTCTGAATAAAAAATTATTTAATTTATTATTTTGATACTTAGACGTTGATGTAGGAATGCTATGCGCTTTTAAAAAAATAATATAAATTAGTTTTCCAAAGAAAGACTATTTGCGAGTAATTTTTTTGAAGAAGATCATATATTTTTACCTTTTGGTAAAGGTAGAAGATAAATATGTCCCGTGGTAGAATGTGAACAGCTATGCTATTAGTTTTCTTGCGAAAACAGTAAATATTGACTTTGGCGTAACTGTCATATTCGGCAGGTACAAGGCAATATCTACATCACTAGGCGTCTCTAGCGCTCCTAGTGGACGCAAGTATCATTCGCCGTCCGTAAAATTGATGTATTTGCAAAGTTGCTGGTGAATTTGCTCGTCCATGCATAGTATTATACGTTTCTGACCCCTGTTATAATATTTTGATATTGAAGCATTGTGCGCTTGAGAATCTGTTCACCTAGAAACAAACAAGAGAAGTAATAAATCTTTCAGAATAGCTTGTGATGCAAATGAAGGAAAATTGAGGGATAGAATTATGAATTTATCAAAAAATGTCTCATTTAACTTTCCATTTAGAATTTCCATACACTAAGAATGCATACGTACAGCTTACAAAATACTGTATATATGTTCCTGTGAATGTTTCTGAATAATATAGCAAATATGTATTAATACAGAAAATGAGTTTTATTAATTGTAAGAAAAAATTATAAAATGAATGTTTTTCATTTGGCACTGAATTTTAATAAATTTTCTCGAAAATTTCATCAAAAAAGTTCCACAAATTG
>NC_046658.1:143817942-143819149 GCF_010883055.1 Belonocnema kinseyi | reverse complement strand
GGTTCACTATTGGGAACCTTGATATGGTGTAACTAACTTATACGGAATAAAATGGCATAATTGAATTACAATTTGACTAATTTTTATACATTTTAATACTACAAATTCATAAATCTTGTTTGTCTGTTCACAGGAAGATCGTCAGGTATGCTTTGGATCTTTCTAAAATTTGGTAGATTTCCTTTAAATCCCCTTAGTTGTTTCAATATCTTTGAAAGCCTCTACAATATCTTGAATTGTTTCAAAATTATATGAAATATCTAGATATTCATAGATTTATTGAAAAATCTTTTAGAAAATCTGGAAATTCCTTCTAAATAGTGACAAGGTTTTAAATGAGTTACGTGATAAAATTACATTCCAAATCTTTTTATTGTGCAGTGACTGTCTTCCAACTTGCAAATTTTATTTATTGACAGTAGTTGTGGAACACCTCATTTTTATGCGTGAATTATAATTATTTCAAATTTATTTTATGTTTTAAATAGAATGCAAAGATACCAAAAGCCAACTAATGCAGATTCGATTAAAGTTAAAAATAAATTTTTTTAATGATAACTTTGTTCTAAACGTCATATTTGCACCGGAAGAAGCAATCTTAATTTTTAAATCGGAGATAGAAATACATAAGGAAAATAACTATCTGATCACATATAAGTTCTAAAAAATGGAGTTCAATTTACAAAAAAACGAAGAAGACAGGGAACGCGAAGTATATAATTGTAAGGCACGTGATAAAAATAACTATAAATTGGTCGAGCTTGTTTCTGAAACGTGCAGGACAGAATATTTGAGGACTTAAAGCAAATAAAGAGTTTGAAGTAACTGCAGAATTTTAAATATAAAAAGATTTTACAATTTTCTTTTAAAAGCAATAAACTAACAATGAGAATGAACTTTAGAAAATTCAGTAAATTCATGAAATATTACTGTAAAAAAGACAGAGATAAAATTTAAAATAATAAACATGGGACTCAATGGAAATCAACGTTTCCGTTATGCAATTAACCAATGTACCAAAGGGCAATTACAACAAATCTAAATATATTATCAGAAACAGGCTTTATCTAGTCTATAATCTGAGACAAGTTTTAATTACGCAAAAGCCTGGAATGAAAAACATTTGTCGAAGAGCGATTTTATATTTACTCTTCATACATTTTAACGCCTGTGCGCTTATCAAGGTTAAATATCTTCATACACCTGC
>NC_046658.1:143806319-143817842 GCF_010883055.1 Belonocnema kinseyi | reverse complement strand
ACAAAGTTCTTTGAAACTCCTTAAAACTTTTTATGTAAATCTCTTGATATTTTTAAGAATCTGTTAAAATAACGCAAAAGCCCTAAAATCTGTTGAAATCTCATAAGATCTAGGGATTTATGATCAAATGTCTTGCACGTCGTTTAAATTCTTTGAAATTCATTGATATCCACTAATCTCTTCAAAATCGTGTGCATGAGTCTTTTGAAATTCGGCGGAATTGCTTAAAATATGCAAAGTCCCTCGCGAATTAATTGTTTTTATACTGTTTTTCTGATAATACATTTCTTTAATGGTATCTGTAGAATAGCAAAGATAAAAAAAAATTTCATTATAGGCCAGAGATGGTGGATCCCTAGGGGACACAGGGGGAAATGCCCCTAATACGAATCGACCAAAGAGGAGTAAAGTATTAATCCCCCCCCCCCCCTGAAATCGAATGAATAAATTCATCAGATCGTAGGAACTGGAAATCTTTCATTTCTATCTTGCTTTGTTGAATGTTTGAAATCTATCTGAAATCTTTGTAAAATAAAAATAGAAGGATTTCTGTAATCTTTTAAATCTATCTGAAAGCTTAGCGAAATATTTTAAATCTTTGAAAAATCTTTAGGATATTGTAACCTTTGTCAAATCTTTGTTAAATATTTGGGAATCTTTGCGACATTTTTGGAAATATTTGTATAATTATGTAAATTTTTTTTTAATTAGGAAATCTTTAAAATCTTTAGGAAATCATTAAAATCTCAGTGATATCTCTATAAAATCTTTGTTAAATAATAGAAGTCTTTGTGAAATATTTTAAATCTATCTGAAATCTATGTCAACGTTTTTTAAATCTTTGGGAAATCATTGAGAAAACATTTAAATCTTTGTGAATTCTATAAAAATCTTCATTAAATATTTGAAATCTTTGAAAAAATTTTTGAAATATTTTTCAAATCTTTCAAATTTTTATGAAATTTTTGAAACCTTTGGGGAATAATTAAAGTATTTGTGAAATCTTTGTAAAATATTTGTGAAATATTTGAAATCTTTGTCATATCATTTAAATCTTTTTAGACGATTGATATATTGCAATTTGAAGTATTCCCGCGTCTTGGAGCTTCCGATTCTTAAATAATTATTTTGTTAAATTTAGGCCGTCATGATTTCGGGTGAATGGCTCATTTGAAATCAAAAAAGCAAACGTCATTTTAATCTGTAAAGCTGTGGCCTTTGGCTGAACTAGGATATTTTGAAAAGATTAAAAATTGAGGAATTGACACAGTTTTCAATTTTTTTTTCAAATTTCATGATTTTTTTCGATCATTTCCTTAAGAAAAAAAAGGGCTTCAATTTTTTACTTATCCTAGTTCAGGCGATGTGTATACATATGCTGAATCCACCCTACAAATTTCACACCAATCGGTTAAACCGTTTTTGAGATATAATGCCGACCAATTCTAAAAACGTGGTTTCGAGAAAAACGCGTTTGAAAGTTCAAGAATAATTTAAACAATGAAGTACACCTAGCCGTTCTAAGAGCTGTAGAATCTTTGTGCAATCTTTGAGGAATAATTTTAATATTTGTAAAATCTTGGTGATTTCTATCAAAATCTTTACGCAATATCTAAAATCTTCATGAAGCTTTCGGAAATCTTGAGGAAATTATTGAAATCTTTGATAAATCGTAGTGAATTCTATGAAAATTTTGCGAAATATTTTACAAATTTTTGCGGAATTTAAAAAATTTTTGTGAAGCATTTCATAAATCATTGGGAAAACAATCAAATCTACCTAAAATCTTTGTGAACTCTATAAAATATTTTCAAAGTGTTTGATAATTTTTTGCAGAATTCAACGAATCTTTGCAAAAGCTTTTGGAAATCATTGGGAAAATAATCAAATCTGTGTGAAATCTTTGTGAATTCTATAAAAATATTTGCAAAATATTGGTAATCCTTGTGGAATATTTGAAATCTTTGTGACATCTAAAGAATCTTTTTTAAATCTTTGGGAAATAATTGAAATATTTGAGAAATCTTTGTAAGATTTTTGTGGATTCTTTGGAAATCATTAAAATTTTTGTAAAATCTTTGTTAAACCTTCGTGAATTCTATTAAAATCTTTACGCATTATTCGGAATATTTATGAAGGTTTCGAAATCTTTAGGAAGTCATTAAAATCTCTGTGACATCGTTGCATTACCTTTAAAAAATCTTGGTGAATTTTATCAAAACCTTCACGCAATATTTGAAATCTTTAGAAATTTTTTGAAATCTTTAGGAAATCATTGAAATCTTTGTGAAATCTTTGAAATCTTGAAGATTTCATTCAAATCTTTGTGAAATCTTAGTGAATTCTATAAAAATCTTGCGAAATATTTGATAAATTTTTGCGGAATTTAACAAATCTTTGTGAAAGCTTTCGGAAATATTTAGGAAATTGTAGTGAATTCTATGAAAATCTTGCGAAATATTTTACAAATTTTTGCAGAATTTAAAAAATTTTTGTGAAAGATTACATAGATCATTCGGAAAACAATCAAATCTATGTGAAATCTTTGTGAATTCTATAAAATATTTGCAAAGTGTTTGATCATTTTTTGCGGAATTCAACTAATCTTTGCGAAAGCTTTCGGAAATCATTGGGAAAATAATCAAATCTGGGTGAAATCTTTGTTAATTCTATATAAATATTTGAAATCCTTGTGGAATATTTAAAATCTTTGTGACATCTAAAGAGTCTTTGTGAAATCTGTGGGGAATAATTGAAATATTTGAGAAATCTTTGTAAAATTTTTGTGGAGTCTTTGGAAATCATGGAAATCTTTGTGAAATCTTAGTGAATTCTATAAAAATCTATCGAAGTATTTTATAAATTTTTGTGGAATTGAACAAATCTTTCTGAAACCTTTCGGAAATCGTTAGGAAAAAAATCAAATCTTTGTGAAATCTAAAGGGTCCTTGTGAAATCTTTGGTGAATAATTAAACTATTTGGGAAATCTTTGTAAAATTTTTGTGGATTCTTTGGAAATCATTGAAATCTTTGTGAAATCTTTGTGAAATCTTTGTGAAACCTTCGTGAATTCTATCAAAATCTTTACGCAATATTTTAAATCCTTATGAAGGTTTTGAAATCTTTAGGAATTCATTGAAATGTTTGTGACATCTTTGAATTAGCTTTGTAAAATCTTGTTGAATTCTATCAAAATCTTTGCAAAATATTTGAAATCTTTATGAATACTTTTAAAGCTTTGTGAAATCTAAAGACTCTTTGTGAAATCTTTGGGGAATAATGGAAATATTTGGGAAATCTTTGTAAAATTTTGGTGGAGTCTTTGGAAATCATTGAAATCTTTGTGAAATCTTTATGAAATCTTTGTGAAACCTTCTTGAATTCTATCAAAATCTTTACGCAATATTTGAAATCCTTATGAAGGTTTTGAAATCTTTAGGAATCCATTTAAATATTTGTGACATCTTTGCATTGGCTTTGTAAAATCTTGGTGAATTCTATCAAAATCTTTGCAAAATATTTGAAATCTTTATGAATACTTTTAAAGCTTTGTGAAATCTAAAGAGTCTTTGTGAAATCTTTGGGGAATAATTGAAATATTTGGGAAATCTTTGTAAAATTTTGGTGGAGTCTTTGGAAATCATTGAAATCTTTGTGAAATCTTTGTGAAATCTTAGTGAATTCTATAAAAATTTATCGAAGTATTTTATAAATTTTTGTGGAATTGAATAAATCTTTCTGAAACCTTTCGGAAATCGTTAGGAAAACAATCAAATCTTTGTGAAATCTAAAGAGTCCTTGTGAAATCTTTGGTGAATAATTAAAATATTTGGGAAATCTTTGTAAAATTTTTGTGGAGTCTTTGGAAATCATTGAAATCTTTGTGAAATCTTTGTGAAATCTTTGTGAAACCTTCGTGAATTCTATCAAAATCTTTACCCAATATTTGAAATCCTTATGAAGGTTTTAAAACCTTTAGGAATTCATTGAAATGTTTGTGACATCTTTGCATTAGCTTTGTAAAATCTTGGTGAATTCTATCAAAATCTTTACGCAATATTTGAAATCTCTGTAAAATATTTAATATCTTTGTGAAATCTAAAGAGTCTTTGTGAAATCTTTGTTGAATAATTTAAATATCTGGGAAAGCTTGTAAAAATCTTTGTGAATTCTATCGAAATCTTGTGCAAAATATTTGAAAAATCATTGAAATCTTTGAGAAAATCATTAAAAACTTTGTAAAATCCTTTTGGAGTATTTTTTTTTAATTTTCTAAAAAACTTTACGAAATATTGGAAATCTTTGTGAAACCATTGCAATCTTTGTTCAACCTTTAAAATCCTCCGGAAATTTTTACAAATTACTTTAAATCCTTGTAAAGTCATTGAAAATAAACATTAGAAATAAACTCTACTAAATTACCTATAATATTTCTTCTGAAGCGGAGTTTAGTAAATAATGAAGTTATAAATAAACTAAAAAACTTCCTAGCCAAGTTCTCCGAAATTCAATGGAATAAACTTCTGCGTCGAGTTTTGGAAAACTTCAGAGTCCGAATATGTTGTGCCGAGAATTTTTTTCTTCTTCATTTTTCTGTATGGAAAGTCTATTTGGATGATATTTAAATTTTTATATTAATTTTCGTACCACAATGAGACAGAAACTCCGGAAAAGTAGAGAAGCTCGATTTAAAAATTATTAAGAATTAATCACGAAGGAAATTAAATTTTTTCAAGATGATGAAGCACATTTTACCTGAAATATACACATTAAATAATATTGCACTGGAAAAAAATTAAATAAAAAAACTTATTTTAGAGATATTATTAATTTTTGAAAGAAAGATAATGCGCATGAAATGTGAGAGTTCTTAAAGTATTGCAATTGTTGTTAAAAGCGACAATAACCGCCCCTGTCCAGCCATCGAATGACAATGAACGAAAAACTAAAACTAAACTAAAACTCAATAAAAATGAGTGGGAAATCCAGAGCAAGTGCATCTTAATTACTACGAAAAGTCTAGAAGAAATTTTAAAAATATTTGACTCAAGTTATGAAAAAGTAAATGATGTTGCTACAGTTGATAAGTTTCCCTTCATGATTATGTAAAGCAGACGCTGAAAGTGGCGAAAATGATAACCAACACTAATTTCAAAACTGATAAGATTAGCAGTAATAGATTTCTTATTAAAGACAATTATTCTAGCCTTTCAACCTAAAACTATTTAATTGAATTTACGAAGATATTATTACCATTCTCTGATATTGTCATGTATCAATGTCATCAGTGATTTTTCGTACGTTTATCTTTCAACATAAATTATCTGAGTCTCTCAAGGTAAAATAATTATAAGCGTTCGAGATTTTAACTTCTATTAAATAAATAATGTGATTCTGATTAAAATTTACCACCTTTCCAAGCTCCACACAATAATCCATATACGCGATTTATTCCCGAGTAGGAGAAACACAAATAACTCAGAACAGTATAAACGAAACATCTGAAAATTCATTAGTTCCGCTGCTCTACAAATACTGCGTTAATCAGCTGTTCCAACATTAAAATAATGAGGAAACTTTATCCTCTAATTGTAACAATGGACTTTATTCTTAATTCTATTGGTAAGTACAGAATAAATTATCTTTTTTTTTCTTTTTTTTTGCATGGGTACAGTTGGCCATCTATTATACATTAATGAATGTAAAATCTCGGATTTGCAGGGTTTTTAAATCAGCTTTCAGGATAATCACCTTACGAATCCCGCGTGACTTTTTTCTCTTAAACTATTTTTTTTTATCTTGAAGTAAAATGGATTAAATGTATACATTTATTTTCCTTTTTAAGTAATCACTTGTAAATACTCTATCTTGGTTGAGGTGACGTAAGTACATTTCTACAGATTTCACATAACCCTTCTACCATTGTTCAAATAAAATTGAAGATGTTAAGCAATCTCATTCTTTTAATAATATTTTCATAATTATATGCTTGCAATTTTGTTTGAAATTAAATATTATATAGCTTTATAAAGTACTTATTAAAATCTAAGTTTACAATTTATATTTATAGGCAGCAATCGACTTATAAGCAATGAAATTAAATGATCTAGCTCAAATTTTACTGTTTTTAATACATTTTAAGTATTGCAAATTCATAAATCTTTTTTTCTTTTTACAGAAATATCGTCAGGTATGTCGCTCGAAACAAAAGACCTTCGGGCAAATTTTGGGATGAATAACGAACATGCAAATCATCAAGGTAGCCCTAGTAAAGGTAAAAATATTTAACAAAACCGTTAACTAATAAGCCGTTTTTATATTAACATCTCTAAGCTATTAATAATCTCTTGAAATAATTTTGTTTTTGTAATGAGAAATTTTCTTTTAGACCCTTTTGCTTTTTTTTATCATGTCGTTTCATAAGACATTTCTGTAGAAGGAAATAAAAATCATAACTACTTCAGCAAGCATCTACAACTAATTTCTCTCCTGAGAATTTAAAACTTATAACAAAATATTATAGTAAAATCATTATAGACCTATATGATATTCTCATAGTGAATTTCTTATAACTTGTTTGTATACTAGGAAGTTTATTATGAAAAAGGACTATATAACCAACTATTATAGGGTAATAAGCATTGAAAGCAATTATCAAAAATATTGAAGCAGTTATATAAAAGATAGACAAACTACAAAGAAACGGTTTATTTCATGACACTCCGCATTATAAAAAAGAACTATATGCAACCAACATCAGCAAATTTCCTTCATTTATTCAAAATTGCTTAAAATTTCATTATCAAAGGATCGTTTGCGGCCTTGCAAAGAGTTGGGGAAAAAAAGTTTATTTATGCACATAATGATTATCGACGTACACATTTAGTCTTCACAGCAGAAGTTTGACTTCTAACTTTCTCTGTCGGTAAGCATGCAATCTGTTTTACCCACAGACACTGTAGAAGTTCGAAATCGTCTACTCGCTGCGCTAGTACTTCTCTGTAACAGCTGATACATATGTCAGACACGTACTATTTAATGATATAAATTTGTTTATTTACATCAAAAGTGCAAACATTAGTTGTTGGATTATTTGTGTATAATGTTTATGACCAGTTTTGGTTGTTTTCCCTCACTTTGCTGAATATAAACCTTATAGTTAGCCCATTGACGAAATTAAAATTCTTTGCAGCGTTCCACAGGACGGTCAGTATTTATCTTACAAAAAAAACTTTTTCCATTTTACTAAGTAGTTAGGACCAGAGACATATTCCTTCGTGCCCTCTATTTAGCGTGCCAAATTTTAAACACGATATCTCCTTCCGCGTGGACGTAAGTTGGGACAGAAAAGTATCGATCTAACTTCTACTTGTATTTTCTTCGAAATTTTTGTTTCTTGAAATTTTCTCAGGAACAAAGCAGACATGGACTTTATTACCTCCTCTTTCATTTTCCAAACTTTCGGAGCGATACGTCATTTCGTTTAGACGTAAGTTGGGAAAAAAATTTGAACCAGGTTTGATCATGTGACTCTCTCGTCATAGGGCCTTAAGAATATGTTTAAATCCATTAAGATCTTTGTAATTTTTTAGGATTCTTGAAAATTTTTGAAAATGTCTGAAATGCTTAGGGATGCAATCAAATCTTTTAAATGTTGTATACAAATTAGTTTTTAAGTATAATTTACGTACAAAAGAAATATTTTCGTTTTTTCAATTGTTGGCTACCGTAAATCTTGATACGATGTGACTGACTTACACGAAATACAATATAATAAAAAATTATAATTTAACTATTTTTAATACGTTTTTAACATTACGAATGCATTAATCTTTTTTTTTTTTGTTATCAGATATGCCGGCCAAGACAAGGGACTTTCTGGGAAACTTCGGCACAGGCAACGAATATGCGAATCATCAAGGTAAACCTAGTACAAATAAAATGTGTAAAAAACGCGATAAATAATAAGCCGTATTGGTATTACTATTTCTGAACTATTAAAAATCTCTCAAACTAGAAAATATTCTACACGTGTGAAACCTTCATTCCAATATTGCAAAGAAAAATTTGCTAAAAAATATACAATAACGTTATTTTATGTTTTCATTGAGCCACTTTTTTGTAGGCTCTTCCTCTTTTAAGGCATGCCGTTCTATAAGATATTTCTGTGAAATAAAAGAAGAATCATAATTATTTTAGCAAGACCCTTCCTGGAAAGTTAATAAGGATGCTCTAGACGAACAAGTAATGAAATATTTTTTTCTTAAAAATGTTGCATTTCACAAATATAAAAAAACTTTAATCGGAAGCAGAATCCCGTAAGAAGAAATGCATTCAAATCGATTAAACTGATTTTAAATATGGTGAGATCTATAAAGTGTTTTATATCGAAGTGAATGTCGGTTTCTTCCGTTAACGTCCTAATTCATGCGAACATCAATAACTTGCGACTTACTTCAATCTTGATTAATTCTTTGATAATTTGCGTCGATGAATAAAGAAGTATTAATGTTGTTAAAAGGTACAAATTGCAGGCAAGTTAATGAACTCAAGGAAATTCTGATTAATTCCTTCTACAGCCAAATTCATAGTGTTTTGAAATGAAACGAATGCCATTTTTTGCCATATTTGAATTCGTTTTAATCCATTTTAATACACACCTCCTTAACGGGAAAATAGAGCTAAAACTATTGCTACGACAAGAACCAAACTAAATAATAAAACTTATAAAATATAATTGCCACAGAAATCTAATAAACTCATGGAAGAAGGAATTAAAACTATGGCTTTTCGACGATTCAAGTGTTTAAAAACAAAACTTCTGAAGGATAAAATAAAATGCTGAAGCTTGTAAAGACAAAATAAATTAGATATTAAAAAAAATATATTCCGTGACCCCCGCTAAAGAAGGACTTTGCGATATAAAACTGGTTTAATATTTACCGCATTTTACCGCATTCAATTTCAAGAAACTAGGCAAAGTTCGATTCATCTTTAAACAAATTTATTATTATTATTTAACATAAAATGACTTTTATTTCTTCTTACAGAATTAGTTTCGCCGTTGAATTGGTTACCAAGTAGCGAAACTTTCCCTGTTACTCCTCGTCCAAATAATTTCTGACCTTCTAACTCTGCTGGCAGACGTCCTCCCGAGGAGTCACCTCTTCGTACCAGCGCCAGGTCTCATCCTGTAAGGCCTCCTTCTTATGACATACTTGGATTTCTTAAACATTATGGGCCTGAACAACTCGCGTTCATTGGGATTATTCCCAAGAATAGTCCGCGAAGAATATTTGAACTTCGAAGATACGTTTTCCCCTTGGATAAGCAAATTCTAAGGATAACCGGACCTCGTCTGTATCAGCCTTTTCCAGCGAAAGAATTTATTGTATTATCAACATCCACTGGAAAAATTTTAGCAGAACTGGAGTACGGTAGTTTTTTTATTGGACTATATAGTATTGCTCGAAACCGGGTGAAAATAAACATGCAAGACGGAAAACTTAGGCTACTGACCACAGAAGAAATCACAGACTGTCCAGTGGGTCCTCGTAGACCATTCTCACGAAATTTTAAAGCCATTCACGTTACCCATGTAAACCACAATCTTCAACACCATTAATTCAATTTCTCAATACAACATTTTCTATAGTATGTTAACCTCTAAAATATGTAACTCTAATAACGTACGTTTTAATAACTTCTGTACATCTGTCCGGCTGGATTTAGCTTCAAGACTGCTGCGAGAACCCCTTTGTGGAGACATATAATTTCAAACACATTTTGAGTATAAATCCAAAAGCAAACTGCAAAGTGAAATGAAGAGATAGACTTTTAATTGAAATCTTATTAAAATATTATTAAAAAATTCTTGCTTTCAAAAATTAATTTACACCATTCTTTAAAAAAGCGCACATTATTCTTTCTTCAAAGTCGTAGCGTTACATCTAAAAAGTTCAAGAATTTGTCCTTTAAGAAACAGAGGCAAAGAATCATCATTCATTTTAGAAAGACTTCCCTAAAACAAAAATTAGATATATTATTATAGAATACGTGCATAAAACAATATATTTGTTCTCAACATTTATTTTTCTTGGTTAAGGGGGAGTAGGGTCTAGTGGGTGAAAAAAGCACTTTCTTTAGGAATTTATTTTAGAGATATAATTAAATTAAATTTATTGTCTTACATTGTACATTACAAAGCATCATTCGATGAACATTTCATCAAATTTTGGTTTAAAAATATTAAAAAATAAGCCGGTGATGGAGCGTTATCAATGAGCACTTTTTAAAAAGATGATTTGCGGTGCCAACTGTAGCTCATCGTAAGATTTCCATTTGAAGCAAAAATAGCGATTTTTTACCAAAAATTTCACCATTTTGTAGCTGTAATATCTTTCTTAAGTGAAAAAACGACCTAGGGGGGGGGGGGGGGGGGGGGTATTTTATATGTAAAAAGTATGTACAAAGTTCGAAAAGAATTACTGCAGTAGTTTTTGAGTGAGAGTTTGCACCGACTTTGAAAATGGTAGTTTCGAGTAGAACGCGTTCAAAGTTTTTAACTTTGAAAAAGTTATGAAAGAAATTAATTTTTTTATCTTACACTCAATCATCAATTCCAACTGCATAAATAACTTTTTCTGCATCAAAATTTACAGAAAATTCTGGCGAATATTATTACAAAATCACTGCGCGGCAACTGCTTGACCGAACGAATAAAGGACTGTTTGCGCGCTTCTTTTCGCGTCGAAGGGGCGGAGACTTAAAGTTCACTAGCTGAGAGAGTTTTGCTCCAAATGACTTAAAATTTTAACCCAACATTTTGGAATTTCGTAACATAGGAAAATGCAAAGAAAGAATTTGATTTTTCGATTTTCACAAAACCCATTTCCCCCCTTAGAATGTAGGTAATTTAAATTGTTCAATTTCAAACGCTATTGACTTAAAATTGCTTGATTAGGAATATTCAAATAGTCCAATTGTCGAAGCGTTCTCCAAAAAACCCTCAGAAGAACGTTCATTTGAATCAAACAAACATCGGTTTATCCCTATATCAATGATGGAGTTTGCTTTATTTAAATCGAATTTGTTTAAATTAAACAATAGTGATTGCCAATCACGTAAACTCTGTTCAAATCTAACAAATATTTGTTTTGATCAATCAAATATTTGTTTGGCCCTGTATCAATAATTACTTTGAAAATGTTGTCAAGGAGTCAGATATGCAACAAAAAATTGTTATTTAGTTAGATTTCTTTCTAACATTAATTTTAAGAAAGTAGTTGGAATTTGCTAATCTTATCATGTGTTAAAGTCAACAGTGACTTTTCGTACCGTTTACTTTAACAAAAGTTATATGAGTTTCTCAAGATAAAATATTTATACACGTGTGAGAGCTCAGCTTCTACTTAAAATATTATGTGATAATAATAAAAATTTGACACGTTACTAAAGCCCCAAAATTGTCCAGATACGCGATTCATGCTCGAGGAGGGGAAAACAGAAATATCTCAAAACAG
>NC_046658.1:143804384-143806219 GCF_010883055.1 Belonocnema kinseyi | reverse complement strand
CTTAAGAATCCAATCCGCAAGAGAATAATTCATTATTAGTTGGCGCTTGCTTAATTGGTTACAATTATTTTTTTATTCTACGGAAATATCTTATGGCAAGGCAAGGGTCAAAAGCGAAAGCTCTTAAAAAAGGGACTAAAAATAGAATCAGGCATCGTATACTTTTTCGAAAATATTTAATTAAAAGATTGGAAATAAGTTTTCATGCGTTCATAAAATCATTAGGGAAAGTTCCCAAGAATTCCCCAGCATACAATCTCCGGAATATGTCTGGGACAATTCTTAAACCTTAATATGATATCTCGACGTTTTTGTATGGGCTGATTGAGAAAAAATGGATTTTACTTCGATGTATGCGTTCCGTCGTTGTGGATATTGTTTTGGTTTGAATGTGGGGTAATATTAATTGCTCTGTAATAATTTATGAATAATCGACGGGGGCCTACTGGAGTATCCCTTACTTCTGCTGTTGTCATTGGGATAATTTTTCCGCTATGTATGTTTACTTTCACCCTTTTACGACGCAAATTATATATTCCACTGAAATAACCTTTCTCATCCCATGTAGCCAAAATATCTCCAGTGGACGTTAATAATACAATATATTCTTTCTTTGGAAAACGCTGATAATCACGACGAGCTGTAATCATTTGAATTGGGATATCGGGAGGGAAAACGTATCTTTGAAGTTCGTACATTCGCTGCCTGCTAAAAATGGGACTAATTCGAAGATACAAAAGTCGTTCAAGTTCACGATATCCAAGAAATTCGAGTATGCCAGAAGGAGGAGGCCTGGCAGGAGGAGAAGACGTGGATCTGGCACTAAGATCAGGCTCCAAAGCAGATGAATGTCTGGCAAAAGAATAAGGTCGGGAACGATTGCGGCGAGCAACAACAGGAAAAGTATCGCTACTTGGTGAAACTTCCGGTGACGAATTTAATTCTGTGAGAAGAAATTCAGGATTAAATTATATACTCTCGAAAAAAAACTGAAAATATTAATAGGGATTGCGGTGATTTCAAGGATTTTTAAAGGATTACAGAGAATTTCTTTGAGTTTAAAATAAGTGCTTCAGATTTTATGACGTTTTAAAAAGTTTTTACGGTTTAAAAAATATTCCCGCAAAGTTTAAGAAACTCCACCGGTTTTCAAGCGATTTTATTATAACTCCAAAAGGATTCCAAGGAAGTTTATAAGATTTTACAACATTTCCAGGGATTCTAGAGGATTTCAAAATCCAAGGAATTTTATATGATTTTAAAACATTTCAGGAGATGTTGAAGAATTTTTACGGATTGTAGGTTCAAAGGCATTGAAAAAATTGTAAGGGATTGTAGTAGAAAATATATTTTGTAACAAAATAATTGTCCTATTCGAGGTTGAGAAATTATTAATAATTTGAAAATAATAATATTAAATCAATTTGTTTACTAACACTTCAGTTGTAAAGTCTTGCTTTTGACTGTGGTTACCTTGAAAATTCGTATGTTCGTGGCTCGTCCCAAAATTAGCCAGAAAGTCCCTTGTTTTGAGTGACATACCTGAAGATATTTCTGTGAAAAAAAATAAAAAATAATTGATTTTTAATTTCATAATTGTATTGAAGATTATAAAAGTAATAGTAGATTTTCCTTTTTATTTCGTATAAGTCGATTGCAGCCTACCAATGATTCGCGGTAGTGAATTGTCGCCCAGTAAGAAAATAAACGGTAATATCTGCATTGGATGTAATTTATTCTTGAATGTTGATATCAATTTTGAAATTGAAGTTTGCCAAGTAATTGATAAAGATATCAATTTTTCTTAATCAATTAGAAAACTATAATAATGAAAA
>NC_046658.1:143803259-143804359 GCF_010883055.1 Belonocnema kinseyi | reverse complement strand
TTGTAATTTTATTTGAATAATGATAGAATCGTATTGTAAGAGTTTAAAATCAGTTACGACACTTCCATCAATATAACGTACTCACGAGTGCTTCTTTCAAACTGAATAAAATGTATTTACACACTTAATCTATCATTTCTTACAGCAAAATTCCAATCAAAGTTCAAAATCGTTATTTTAAAATAAAAAAGCGTGCCACAATTTACAAAATGATTTTTTTAACCTGATAAGAATACCTTGAAAATCCTGGATATTTTAAGTTCTTTTCCTTAGGAGATATTACTTGATTAAATAAATAAAATTTCCTAAGATTAAAATTTTGAAGACAGGAATTTTATGTTTCGACTTCGAAACATGAATATTCGACAGTTGATACAGTATTTTGCATACATTAATGTATAATAGATGTACCAACGCAACCACCATAAAACGAATACAAAATGATATTGCTGTATTCCTTACTTACCAATAGAATTAAGAATAATAACATGCAAGGTTAAGACCAGAAGATTAGGAATCCGCATCTTATCAGAATGTTTCAAAAACCGATTATCGCAGCATTTGAGGTGTATCGAAGCTAATGAATACTAAACCTTTCGTGTCTATATACTGTTCTGAGACATTTGTTTTTCCCCTCCCAGAGCATAAATTGCGTAGATGAGTAATTTTGGAGCTTAGTGACGTGGAAAATTGTACATCGCATCACATCCATTATATAATAAAGGTTAAAATCTCACAAGCGTACGATTATATTTTACCTTGAGATGCTCAAGTCATTAAAAATGTATGAAGAGTAAGCATACAATCGCTTTTTGACAAATGTGTTCCATACAAGACTTTTACGTAACTAAAATTCCTATGAGATCATAGCTTCGATGAAATTTTTTTTCTCAGGATATATTTATGGTATGTCACCTACGTTAAAAATTTATTTTCAGAAATATTAGGAAAAATATTTCGACGTTCAGCAAGTACTCGGGAAAAGTTTATCAACCAAGTATCCAAGTAGATTGCACTTCGGTATATTGTGGATTTTCCAATAATTATTTATTGAAATTATAAGAATTGTTTTTAAAGTAATTTTGAATTGCGCGCCAAGT
>NC_046658.1:143798513-143803159 GCF_010883055.1 Belonocnema kinseyi | reverse complement strand
ATTATGATTTCAGATGAGAATTGCGGCCAGGATCATCTACGCCAATTTCAACCTCAGCGGCGAGGTGATTTACAAGATCGGCGATAACATTAATAATTTTCAGTTTTTTATAATGTTACAAAAATTTTTTTGTATCCTAAAACATTGCCCTTAATAAATATTATTCCGAATTGGTGCGTACTACCGTCATTTTCCCGCAAAAAAAATGTCAAAAAAGTCCTTTTTTTCGACCGCTATAGGGAGTGCCCCCCTTAAGTTTGGCGGTTATTCTTGATTTTATTAGTGAGTACAAAATAAATATACAAACTTTCTCTTCAAATATAGACTCTTGGAAGTTTTCTACATTTTGAAGAAAAAATATGTCGTATGGAGAAGTATTATCAAATCTAGGGTTTGCAGGGTATTTATATCAGTTTTTGAAATCAGAACTCTGCAAATCCAGCCTTAATTTAAGCTGGCATAGAAGAAGGTTTCATTTTCAAATTGAAAAATAAGGAGCAAGCGATATATACCGAAATATAGTTAATTTTGTAGTTCAATTTTTTATCGAACCTGTGAAATATGTCAAATAATGTACAAGATCCATTAATTAAAGTTTTAAATCATTCAATGCGTTATGTTGGTGGAGGTTTAGTTTTCATGTTATTTAAGTAGAATGAGATGTTACACAATCGTTTTCCTTGAATAAATATTTTGCAATTAGAGGTTTATCATTATTTACAATAAAGAAATCTTGGTATATTTGAGAATTATTTAGCAAACTCTTATTTCACAATGTATGTAGACATCCAGGTATAATAATTTATATTCAAAAGGGATGTTCGTGTTTTTCTTTTTACTGGACTGTGAATCAACACTGTAAATTATAATAGGCTGCAAACGACTTATAGCAAATAAAATGGAATAGTTGAATTAGACTTTCACTATTTTAATTACATCATTAGCAATACAAATTAATTACTCTTTTTTGTCTTTTTACAGAAACATCATTAGGTATGCCATCTAAAACAAGAGACTTTCTGGCAAATTTTGGGAGGCTTAACGAACGTGTGAATCATCAAGGTAGCCCCAGAACTAATACAAATTGATAGCACAACTGTTAGTTGATATACAGTTTTAATACAAGCTGTTTAAAACTGTTAATTATTTCTCGGAACTTAAAATATTTTACACGCATGGAGCAATATTTTCAATGCTTCAATTTAAAAAAAATTCGAGAAAATACACCATAAAGAATTTTATTTTGCTAATGAGGATCTCTTTGTAGGTATTATCCCTTTTCATAAATGCTATTTCATACCAAAATTTGGTTATGTCAAATTCTAGTTGTTTCAACAAAATATTTGAGAGATCGCAAGTGTTATTCGCTGTCGGAAAGGCAGCTCACTGGAATTTTAATATAGTTTGAAATTCTGAAGAATTTGTTACAATACCTTAAAACCTTAAGAATTTTTTGAAATCTGGTTAAATCCTTTGAGAATTTCTGAAGATTCATTTAAGTCCATTTCTCTAGAATCGCGAAAAAATAATAAAACATTTGCGATAGCAAAATCATAGATATAAGAAAAGGTCCTTTTCAGGTTCACCGAAACTCGGTAGAACAACATTTTTCGGTCAGCTCAGGAAAACTGAAAAGGCCAACTAGGTTCGCCATAATTCCGCAAACGTGAAATAAATAACTTTATTTCGTCGTGAAACCATTTTTTTATTTTTCTTCACACAATTTAAAGTCCATTTGCATAAGATGCAAACGCTTATATTACTTATTGTAATTGTTATTGCTAATCAATTGTACATTCGACCGTTTTTATTGTGGGCTTCCCACCTTCTTAGCAGTCTGAATATACGATACGATATAGAAAATTCATATTCACTTATACACAATGACGCATAAAGCACGTTCAAACAAGATGCAAGGCTTACTTCACAAATAAACTCAGCGATTATGCAATTAGCATACAAAGTTGCGAGACGACACCGTCTCTGTCTTGATTATTATCCTATAATATATCTTTTAATTATCTATTTTTTCACAGAATCAGAGTCGAAGTTCGAGTGTTTGGGAAATGGCCAGCGTTTGCCTGACACTCCTCGTCCGAATCGTTGCCGACCTTTCCCTTCTACTCCTGGCAGTCTTTATTTTGAAGGAATATATAATTTGCATAAAAAACGGGTGAAATTAAACATGCTCAATGGAAAGATTACCCCATTAACCACAGAAGAAATTTACGACAGTCCAGTAGGCTCCCACCGATTATTGGAACCGAATTTCAGAACAGTTTATGTAACCCATGTGAATCAGAATCTCTCACACCATTAATTTCATTTTTCAAGGCAAAATTTTCTATGTCATGTTGAACCCTATGATATGTAACTCTATTAGTGTTATTGTTAATCATTTATAAACATATTTTCAGAATTTCTGTTGTAGATGAAAAATGTTGCCAATAAACATTTTATTATAACTTTTAATAACATTTATCACGAACAAAACTGTTTTTCGAAGACTCCTGCAACTTAAGGAACTTTCTCAAACATAATTTGGGCAGTACTTCTTAAAAATCAGGAAAGACGTACCAAACGTACCAACGATCTGGAACGAGAAAGTTTACTATAATTCAGTTATAAATTAGAATATTTTATTTCACGAATTTTCCATATAATACAAAATGTTCATTTTATCTACTAATACACACTTATAATTGCGATAATATATTTCGACCAGAGAATTTGCTAAAATTCCGTTATTAAACACCTATTAAACACCTGACAAATAATTAGTTACGCTATTCCCAAAATTTTGTGTTAATCACTTGTTTCTACATTTTGAAAAATTGAGTTTAAATTCAGTCTTTAAACGTACGATGATGAGCAGATTTAAAATTCATAACTCTTTGTCACATTTTAAAAAGCAAAATATAACAATTTCCTTTTGAAATAATAGCAGGATTTTTAGGATATATGAATGAGATATCTTTAAATAATTACCTTGCACATAATTAATTATTAAGACTTTAAATATCCTTTAAATAAGCCTTTCATTTAAATGAATTCTATTTTGAAACTAATTATTTTACATACATTATTATTTTAAATGCATGATTATGTATTGCAAGTTCATTATCTGCTGCAGGGTGGTCTGCTCCAATTACTTGTAAACACATTATGTTGGTAGAGTTGGTATTAAAAATAACAGACGCGTTCTTTCACTAGTCTTTTAACAATTAAAATCTTCTAATTTTTTCAAATTACAAAAATTATGTATCTTTCAGAACCTTTTTTCAAACTCTGAGTGCACAATTCATCATTCTGTACGCTTGGAACCTTGTTCTGAATGTTTTGATGCGACATTTTTCAAAAAGCATAACGAAGCAAAATGTTATTATTTTGATGATCCCGCTTTTGTTAGGTTCTTATACTTTTTAAGTATGCTGGTCTATAACTTTATTTAGAGAATAGTCTTGTAGTTAAGAAAAATTGAGGGTAATATGCAAACAAAGCGAAACCCCCTAAACATTAAAGAAGCTTACGTTAAAAATGATCAAGGATTGATCGAATATTGAAATTAATTGGTTAATTTATTTTTTGAAACTTAGAACTCTTGTTAGTGACCTTTCTAAAGAAATACATTGGATATTAGCCAGACAAACTAATGATAGGCAATAGTACAAACTCTCTAGCAACGTGTGAGTTTTTAGCAGCAAAAAATATTTCTAAAGTTAAGAGAAGTTTAACTGGAGAAGCCAAATCTAAGCTGCGTTGATGTTAATTCCTGCGAAGAATCCAGAAGCCATTATGAATTAGATGACACAACATTTTCAGCATAAATGGACGAAATAGACATGGAATTAATGTCACGCCAACAAATACCATGAATAAAAGAAATATTAAGAGAAATATTAGTCAAAAATAGAAATATACCTGTTTTTGATCTAAATCGTTTTTATCTCCAATAAAATTAAGGGTGGAATTCTTCGCTTGGCAGGGAACACGGCAAACGGACAGTGCTTAAAATTTCCTTAGAATATGCAGTGGATCCGTAATCAAGTGAGATAATTCCATTAGCGAGAGGCATATATGCTGGCGTGACGAAATTATTTGAATAATAAACCTTATTATTCTTAAAAGTAAAGTGATGCAGTTTTTACCATTCATATCAAAGATAATAAAAGCTCTAAATATTTTAAATTATTATTCGATAAAATATAATTTAATCCTTAATTTCTTTTTCGGAATTAAGTTTTGCAGTTGTAACGTTTACCGAATAAAGATCTTTTGCCTAATGCTTCTCACCTGATTCGCTATCAACCTTTTAACGATCTCCCTTTGTATAAACTTATTCGAAGAATGGTGGGATTTCGTGATTATCAGCCTTTTCCAACGAAAGAATATATTGTATTATCAACATCCAGGGGGGAAGTTTTTGCGATATTGGAGAATGGTGGTTTTTTAAGTTGAATATATAATTTTTCTCGAAACCGTGTGAAAGTCAACATGCTCGACGGCAATATTACCCCAGTGCGCACAGAAGAAGTCACCGACTTTCCAGCAGGATCGAAAAGATTATTCTTCAGTACAAGGGGCGCTCACTTTGCTTTTAAACTAAACTAAACTAACTCTGTAAAGCTTTCTTTAAAAAAATTAAT
>NC_046658.1:143795408-143798413 GCF_010883055.1 Belonocnema kinseyi | reverse complement strand
TTAATAGCCCACCCTTCTATAGCCCTTCCGATTATTGACGCCCAGCCGCTTGTAGATGTAACAGGACTGTACGGGATGCGCGGGATCTGCGGCCGTCACTCAGGCGAGCAGTCAGGGGTGAACAAACAAAAGCATAGGGGGGGTGGGCTATTAAGAGTTTGTTCCTACCCACCGTCAACCCCGAAATCGGCGCTATAGAAGTGTTTCACTGTATATCGAAAATAAATATATAAAAAATTAAGTGTGTCTTCGTATGATCCTTGATATAAAATCTCTAAACGATATTGTCGATTTCGATTGTCAAAATAGTCGATTTCATTGCCATATGCATGCTAAACGAGACGTCAGTGGGTTAGACAGCATTGGAAAATATCGAATAAATGGTTACGATTGCTCATTCTTTGATAGCTACACGCGTGCGACTCCAACGAAGCTGCCTTGATTTGCGCTCGCTTGGATTTTAGTGACGTTCATTGGCTACTTGTTATTTATAATCGAATTCTTATTTGAATTTAAGCCTCTCTGCTTGTTATTAATGATCTTATTTTTATTTCAATTTCGGAAAAAAGAGCTTCTCAGAGCCTTGAGAATCTTTAGCATATACTCTGAGATTTCTATCGGTAGGGTATTACATTTTTCATTACAAGCTAATGTTTAAATTATTATTTTTATTTAAATAAACATTAACATTAAGTAATATTCCTTTGAAGCATGGAATTTGTAATAATTTTTGTTATCAAAGTCCATTGCTGATGTAAAGTGCGATGACAACTTTTTGAGATTTTGAGGTTAGGAATTAATTTTAGAATACAAGAGCCAACTGCTGGTCGCAGAATTATAGAATTTTTGCCACTTTAATGTAAGTAATCCATATATCTACAAAAATCTATCAAATATTTTTTTTTTTTGTTTTTTTGATAAATTTTTTAACTGCGAGCAGTTCGCTCTTGAATTGCAAAATGTAAAATTAACCTCAAAATCTTAATAAGCTGCTACCGTATTTTATATCAGCAATCAAATTCTATTAAAATTCCATGCTTCATAAGAATAATACTTAATGTTAATGTTTATATTGCATGAAAATAATAACTAAAACATTAACTTATAACTAAAAATACACCAATGTTACACTAACGTTACTCAATATCATACTAACTTTGCGCAACAGATGTATTTTCAACCAAGAAGATTAATTATATATAAAAAAGCCGATATGTGAAACAAATAATTGAATTTTCAACCCAAAAATATCAATTTTTAATTCCAAATTTCAGTTTTCCACCAAAAGTGGGATAGTTAGGTAAATTTTCAGATAGATAATTTAATGTTTAACAAAACAAAAAAACGGAATGTGCAACTTAATACGTTTGTTCTTAATCACAAAGATTAATTTTCAAACAAGAAGACTATTTTCCTACCAAAATTACGAATTTTCATAGAAACTTGTGAATTTTCAAACAAATGGTTGATTTTCCAAGTACAAAAGATCAATTTTTAACTTTAAATATCAATTCTCTACCAAAAATGGTATAATTCAATTTTATCTCAATTAAATTAATTTTTGACTAAATATAAAGGAACTTTTAACAAAATATTTAAATTCTTAATCAAAAATATGAATTTTCAAGGAAGCAGTTTTATATTTCTAACAAAAAACAAAACTTTTTAACAAAATACGGGAATTTTCAAACAAATAATTCTATTTGTAACTAAAAAATATCAAGTTTCAATAAAAAATATCAAATTTTAAACAAAAATAGAATGATTCAGTTTTCAGTTTATAAAAGTTAATATTCAATAAAAAAAATGAAATTTTCTAAAGGTTATTAAAAATTTTAACCAAAACAGGCGAATTTGACACCAAATAGTCAAAGTTTTAACAAAAAGATGAATTTTCAATCGCAAAGATTAATTTTCTATTTAAAACAATCTTTTTTAACAAATAATATAATTTTCAGCTAAATTAATTTTCAATCCAAGAACAATAATATAAAGAGTATTTAAAATAAAATAGAATTTACTCAAAATCAGACAGGTTCTACACATTATTTAGCAGAATCTCTCAGCGATTAAAATTTTTTTATAGTAAATTGTGTAAGATGTTTTTTTCTGATCTAAGACAAAAAATCGAATTTGAACATCTATGTTAAGAATAATTAAAAATCAGATTAATTTTGCACTCATAACATTATTTCTCTACAAAAAACTATTAGTTTTCAACTAACAATGATATAATTAAAAGGGGGAGGGTCGGTAAGGCCGGTTTTTGGCCTAATTTATTTTTGGACCAAAAAATCTGGAAAAAATCATGGTAGTATCTTATAAGTATCCCGAGTCGATTGCACGCTAAACGGACTACCCTCCACCCCCCATCCACCCCCACCCCCTACAAATATAGGAAACACCACTACCCACCAACTGTATTTTCGAGAGATTTGACACTCTTAAACATGTATTCTGAGGTTAGCTCGGGTTTACTATGGTTTTCGGGGTCGCCGAATACAAATCTGACGTCCTCTGACTTTTATCGCATCAGGTTCAAGGTCATTGGAAGGTCAAATCGAGAGAAAACGGTAAAAAAATCCAAAAAAAATACGTTATAGGTTTTTGGAGTCGCTAATTACGAATGTGGCATCCGTTGAACTCTACCGCTTCAGGTTCAAGGTTTTTCTCGATTTGACCTTCAAATGACCTTCAAATGATCTTGAACCTGAAGCGATAGATTTCAAGGGATGCCAGATTTGTAATCAGCAACCCCGAAAACCTATAACATATTTTTTTTCAGCGTTTTCTCTCGATTTGACCTTCCCATGACCTTGAACCTGACGTGATAAAGGTCAGCGGACACCAGGTTCGTAATCAGCGACTCCAAAAACCTATAAAGTATTTTTTTGGATTTTTTAACCGTTTTCTCTCGATTTGACCTTCCAATGACCTTGAACCTGAGGCGATAAAAGTCAAAGGACGCCAGATTTGTATTCGGCGACCCCGAAAACCATAGTAAA
>NC_046658.1:143781846-143795308 GCF_010883055.1 Belonocnema kinseyi | reverse complement strand
TGTTTAAGAGTGTCAAATCTCTCGAAAATACAGTTGGTGGGTAGTGGTGTTACCTATATATGTAGGGGGGGTGGGGGTGACTGGGGGGTGGAGGATAGTCCGTTTAGCGTGGATACGTATAAGATACTACCATGATTTTTTCAGATTTTTTGGTCCAAAAATAAATTAGGCCAAAAACCGGCCTTACCGACCCTCCCCCTTGTCAGAAAAATGGTTGTATCCTGAATCAGCAAGGTGAATTTTCAAACAAGAAGATTAATTTTCTACTGAAAAAGACGAGTTTTAACAAAATCTCTGAATGTTTCAACAATTAGTTCGCTTTTTAACTAAAAAAAATTACACTTCAATTTAAAAAATTAATTTTCTACCAAAAATGTCATAATTGTATTTGCGAAAAAAAAAGAATTTTCAAAAAAATAGTAAATTTTTAACCAAACAAATGAATTTTTGAACTAGGAAAACGAATTTTCAACAAATAAAGAATTGCCAGTTAGAAAATAAAAAAAATTTGTCCCAATTCTTAAACTTTTGACTATTTTTCTGTAAAACAGTTATAAAACATTTACCCTCCATCTACCACCGTAAACCACATTTTTCACAACACCTTCACCCCACATGATAAGTTTTCAAGTATTTATTTCTTGAAAGTGTTATTTTTAATTCAAAATTTCATTAATTTCAATGTAATTTGAAATATTATAATTAATAGTTTAATTTTAAAGAAAATATTTATGTTTTTCATAAACTTTAATTTGAAAAGTCCAGGTGAAAGTGAGAGACTTAACTAAGCCCGAGATTCGACAATTGGCAGAAATTTGTGTTCAATAATTTAATTTTTTTCCGACAATAAGCTTATTACATGTGTTTTTCTACCTATAAGGTCATTGATTATTATTATGCGCGTTCAAAAATTTTGCTAAATTGATTTATAAAAATTGTAGTGTAAACATGCAAAGTTCATTATTTAAAGAATATGATTATCTTCAACGTGAGTTACAAAACTGTAATAAATGCTGTTCATCAATATTAGGTGTAAATTAATTTTTAATGAGAAAAGCTCATTTGGAATAATACTTCAATTTTATTTTCTACCAAAAAATATCAAATTGGTTGAAATCCTATTATAAAAGATTAATTACCGTTTCAGATACAGAACTCGTCCCTTGATGTATCCATTATTTTATACTAATATTTTCTAACATTCATTAAATATGTATAACATAGAAAAGATAGGCTTTTCATTTATTCTTTTTCACAAAAAGATAAATAGGCGCTCGCCGTGGCGCGCGCACGACTGCAAGTGCCCGATAAAATGCTAATGCGGGCATGAACTGTCACCAAACTGCGCAGCGTGTGAAAGTTAGCTTTTTATAAGGCAAATATTATTCCTGCTTAAAAGTACCAATATTACAAAAAATAAATCAAACCATTTTTCCTGTAGGAAACGGAAGCACATTGACAAGATTCATGATAGAAAGTTTTTCCTGAAACAGACAGATCCGAATCTGGGGTCAGAATTGTCCCATCACGTCAGAATTTTAAAATATTTAAGGTTATGTACAAAAATAGCGTTTTTGGCTACTATTGAGGTTATGTGCAGAAGACACAACATTTTTTGGGATTTCAGCAACCCCGAACACTTCCAAGTACAAATTTTTAAAAGAAGACACCCAGTAGACAAAGTCTGCCTCAAAGTACTTAAAGCAAATGCTCAAGACATAATGGGATATATCTCGTAATTTCAAATTGGCGTAACTAGGTAAAGAAAATTGGTAATTGAACTCTACGTCTCTCAAATTAAAAAGAAAGAGCAGTACTATATGATACATCTAAAGACAAAATCCCTAAAAATTTTGTGTCTTCTGTACATAACCTCAAAAGTAGCCAAAAACGCCATTTTTTGGTACATAACCTCAAATATCTTAAAATCCTGATGCGATGGACCAATTCTGACCCCGGATTCGGATTCTACGTAAAAAAGTACTTCGGAAATAACCATCCATTCTAACAACAACACCATGTTGGCCTGTGTTATCGGCTATGAATGGGTCTTATGCATTCTCGACCTCCTCATCTGAAGCGCTGGGATCCTGAAGCACACAAAAAGTTACTAATAAGAAATTTATTTATTTAAAAATACAGAGTAAAGTAATTCTTATGTTAGTAATATTCAATTATTCTTTGTTTTCGAATGAAAAATGATGAACTTATTCAAGGAATCTTCTCTGTGACACCATTCAATTGCTAATGTTCTTAATGAACAATTTTCATCGAAAATGTGGCACAATCCAAACCATGAAATTCAAAATTCTAGCAAGCCGTTGTAGTTCCTAAGCAAAATGATTTTCTTGATTTTCCATCGATTTAAAAATAATAATTAAAATTGTAGAAAATTACTCAAATTATTTTACTAGAAACTCGAAGCTTTTGCTAAAAATCGGACACTTTCACTAAATTCCATTTACTTTCAACATAAATTATCTGAGTTTCTTAAGAAAAAATAACTGTGCGTGCGAGAGTTTAAATTCTATTGATTATTGTAAGAGAATCTAACAAAAATTTCTCACGTTACCAAGCCCCAAGCAATAATTCATTCATGCTATTTATGCTCGTGAACGATAAAATACAACAATCTCGAAACATTATATATGTTACAGGCAAAGTCCGATGTGCCGTCACACCGCAATCTGCCTAGTCCCTCCGTGAATTGACTGAGCATTGACAGGCAAAGTCCGAAGTAGCACTTAGTCCGAAGTAGCAATTGTGAAGTGCCCGACAGGCTCAGGCAAAATCCATAGTAAAAATAAAACCTTCGGGGTTTACTTTTTCCGCTGCACAGTGGGCGGTCTGGAGAATTTAAAATTCAAAATAGTCTATAGATGGAAATTGTGAACAGATTTTTAAGCATTTTTTTTAAATGGATCAGCATTACATTTTTAAGATAACTTCTTGAGTACATTGATCAATTTTTGTTTCAAAATATTTCAGGAAAAGCCGATTATTTAATACGAATTCATAAATATATATTCCATATAAGGAACCAGTTTATTATGTGTAATAAATAGATTATTAATAACAACAATGGTTTATCGTTCATTTATTTTGATGAAAAATGATTCAATACACGTGTAAAATACTTTCTATTATAAAAGATAAGCTGTCAAATTTTATAGATAAAAAAACTACAATATTTATTGTAAAAACCAACTTTTCAGTAAGAAGGCGCCAGTAATAGGTGTTTCGGTTTTAAAATTACTTATTAACATTTAAAATATTAATTTATTTAGATCGAAAATCAATGTTTAGACAAAGCTCAGGCAAAGTCCGATGTGCCGTCACACCGCAGTCTGCCTAGTCCTTCCGCGAATTGACTGAGCGGTGTCAGGCAAAGTCCGAAATAACACTTTCACTACGGACTCTGCCGTCACACCGCAGTCTGCCTAGTCCCTCCGCGAATTGACTGAGCTGTGTCAGGCCAAGTGCGAAGTAGCACTTTCACTTCGGACTCTGCCTAGTCAAATCGCGAAGTGCCCGAAAGGCTCAGGCAAAGTCCGGTGTAAAGACAACCCGCGGGATTTACTTTTCCCACTGCACTGTAGGCTGGCTCGAGAATTGACAATTCCAAATAGTCTACAGATCGCAATTTTTAACAGGTTTGAAAGTTCTTATTTTAGAAATGATCAGCATGAAATTTTTAAGATAACATATTGAGTACATTTATCCATTTTTGTTTTAATAAGTTTATTTGACGCAAGTTATTTTCTAGAAAGAAAAAGAAAAACACAATATGTATCGTATTTAACTCAGATAGACTTAGAAAACATAAATAATTCATT
This sequence comes from Belonocnema kinseyi, assembly GCF_010883055.1. Lineage (NCBI taxonomy): Eukaryota > Metazoa > Arthropoda > Insecta > Hymenoptera > Cynipidae > Belonocnema > Belonocnema kinseyi. Next base: position 143,791,472 of record NC_046658.1, on the reverse strand, counting down.
TTTTACATTTTTATTGTTCTAAAGTGTGAATAGTTTCCGATTTCAAGCCTTTTCAGAAAAATCCGATTATTTAATGCGATATCTTAGATATATATTCCATACAAGGCACCAGTCTATTAATTGTAATAATTAGATTATTAATAACAACAATGGTTTATTGATGATTTATTTGATGAAAAATGATTCAATATACGTGTAAAATACTTTTTATCATAAAAAAACCAGCTTTTCAGTAAGAAAGAGCAAGTAATAGGTGTTTCGGTTTTAAAATTATTTATTAACATTTAAAATATTAATTTATTAAGATCGAAAATCAATGTTTAGACAACGCTACTAAGATTTAGTATGGCAAATAAAAAAAATGGTTTTTATAAACGTTTAAAAATGGCTTCGCAAAAACACTTCAAATCAAAACTTCCTTTTAATTTCGTGTACATTTCCGAATAAGTTGTTCTTATCGCTTCAGAATAATATTTAAAAATCGACAGTGTTTTTGAAAATTCTTAACGATGGCTGACGAAGCGGAAAATCAAGTGATGAAAATTAAATTGGAAGACAAATTCAGTACCCTCAAAATTGCAGAAAAATCGTCGCGTATTTCCAAATTAGAAAAATACTACGTTAAATATGATACGTATTGAGTTTTTTCTTTTTAGAAAATAAATTGAGTAAAATAAACATATTTTTAAAAAATGGATAAATGTACTGAATAAGTTATCTTAAAAATTTCATGCTGATCATTTCTAAAATAAAAACTTTCAAATCTGTTCACAATTGCGATCTGTAGACTATTTGGAATTGTAAATTCTCGTGCCAGCCTACTGTGCAGTAGGAAAAGTAAACCCCGCAGGTTTTCTTTTTACTCCGGATTTTGCCTGAGTCTGTCGGGCACTTCGCAATTTGACTAGGCAGTCGGAAGTGAAAGTGCTTCTTCGGACTTTGCCTGACACCGCTCAGTCAATTCGCGGAGGGACTAGGCAGACTGCGGTGTGACGGCACATCGGACTTTGCCTGTAACATGTATACACGAAGCATCAGATAATTCATCAATTACGCTGTTCTCAAAACTTTTCTTTGAACAGTCTTTCCTGCATTTTGAAAAAATGAGAAATCTTTGTACTCTGATCTTATACTTTTAGGTTATTCTTAATTCCATTGATTAGTACAGAATTATTATAGAAATTTTCTCTTTAAATCGAGACACTTTGGAAGTCTTCTACATTTTGGAGAATAAAATATATAATTATTTGTTTAAAAAATGTTCTCCCGATAAAATGTTTCTAAGATTTCAGTCATAGAAAAATTTACTTTTAAAATTGGAAACAGCAGGTTTGTAGAAAATATTTTTTTCTAAAACACATTTGCCGTCATTTATTAGAATGCAATCTTTTTTTTTAATTTGTTAAGAAGGGACGATCAGAAAAAATTCAATTGCAAAAAACATGGTTAAAGTTAATGTTTTTTTTGAGGATGTTAACATTTTTCATAAAAAAATGTTTTTCATTTAAAATGACATCATTTATAATATTTTGATTCTTAAAATCATAGAAAACTATTTTTTCAGAGATCTGACTTTTAGCACGACACTACCTTAACAAGTAATAAAGCTTCATAATAAAGGCAAGAATTGCGCGTGCATCAGTTTCAAAGCAGGTATAAGGCGTCGGGATCGGCATTCGGTACAGCTGTTTCGTGTTTATACCTACGTCCGCATATACACGTATTTCCCATAAGAAAAAAAGACGTTTTTCTAAATTTTATACTAATTTTATTAATATCACCCCCATAAGTGAAAAAATGGATTTTTCGAATTTTTGGCACTAATTATGACTTTTTGCGTTTTTTTAAACGCAGATTGTTTGAAATCAAGGTTTTTTCTGAATTTTTCAACTTATTTTCAACGTTTCAGTTAGACCAAGGTAATAATCAATTAAAATTAACAAAAATAATTGTTTAAACAATTTGTTACTATTCATAACAATATTCTCTTAGACCAATGCTGGAAAGTTGCGGTTTTTTCTAAAATTTACAGCTTTTTGTCCACTTTTCACTTAAAGTGAGTAATTATTTAATTTCATTCAAAAAAAAATTGTTTAAACAAATTATTATTGTTTATAGCTATATTCTTCTAGATTAATACTACATAGTTGCGGTTTTTTCCTGAAATTTTTAACTTTATATCACTTTTCAATTAGAATGAAGTGATAATTAATTCAAGTTAATAAAATAATATTTTAAGCAATTTATTATTATTGCTAATAATATTCTCTCCTCAATGATAGAAAGTTGCAGTTTTTTTAATTTTTTAACTTTTTGCCCACTTCTCACTTGAAGTAAGTTAATATTTTATTTTATTCAATAAAAATTATTGTTTAAACATATTATTATTTTTATGGCTATCTTCTCTTAGATTAGTGCTAAAAAGTTGCGGTTTTTTCTAAACTCTTAAGCTTTTTGTCCATTTTTCACATAGTGAGGTAATAATTAATGCGAGTTAACAACATGCTTTTTCAAACAATTTATTATTGTTTATAAGCATTTTCTCTTAGATAAGTGCTAGAAAGTTGTGATTTTTTCTGAAATGTTTAACTTTGCTTTACCCTTTTATCTGTGAACAAATAATAAATAAACATTAGAGAGAATCATATTTTAAACAATATCTTTCTTTTTAGTTTTAATTCTTCCATTCTTTGTTTTTGTCTCTTTTATACAATTGCTTTTTTGTTTTGATTAATTGTTCTTAACATTGGGAAAAGAACAAAAGTAATTTACTTGAAACAATACAATAATGTGTAAAATATGATTCTCTCTGATGTTTATTTATTATTTGTTCACAATTAAAAAGGTAAAGCAAAGTTAAACATTTCAGAAAAAAACCGCAACTCTTTAGCTCTAATCTAATAAAAGATAGCTATAAACAATAATAATTTGATCGAACAATTATTTTTGTCAAATTGAATTAAATATTAACTCACTTCAAGTGAAAAGTTGACAAAAAGTTGAAAATTTCAGAAAAACCCGCAACTTTGTAGCACTATTCTAAGAAAATATTGTTATAATTAATAACAAATTGTTTAAAAAATTTATTTTGTTAACTTTAATTGCTTAATACCTCGTTCTAACTGAAACATTGAAAATAAATTGAAAAATTCAGAAAAAACCTTATCTTTCTAACCCTTTTCTAAGAGAAAGTTGCTAAAAACAATAATACATTGTTTAAACAATTTAAATAAACATCTGATTATCAGTATAAAGTAGTATTTCATGTATTTGAAACAATCTGTGTTATAAAAAAATCGCAAAAAAATCATAATTAGCGCCAAAAACTCGAAAAACCCATTTTTTCACTTATGGGGGTTTTTTGGAACCCTATTAAACAGACTTATGGAGGTGATATTTAAAAAGTAATATTAAATTCGCATTCTGTGACTAATTGTGAAGAGAAATAGTGAATTTCGACCTCGATTCACCTAATATTGAGAATTCTGAATTAAATGTACAAAAACGTCTTTTTTTCTTATGGGAAATACGTGTTGAACTTCATGGGGCTTGCGCCACCTCTGAATATTTTTTTTTCAGGTGTTTTTTTTTGTGGATTTGAACAAATTTCTGGGTGTTTTGCATAAAAATTCAATAATGTTCAAATTTTTATTCTAACCTATAATTTTTCCTCATTTATAAAGCAAAAAAAACAGTTTTTTTAGTTTTGCAAAAAACGTCGCCATTTTTTTCATTTACATTAAAAGATAAAAAGTGAGGTTCGTGCCATAACAAGAGGGTAACAAATTAAGAATCTTTTTTATTATCTGTTTCTGACATCCAGGAAGTTCGGAATCCCCTACGCTAGCAGTTTCGAAATTCGTTTGAACGGTGTAAAAGCACCTTTATAAATAAATAAATATTTTTCAATGGCAAACAAATTTTTTCTATTGCTCGAGAATGTATTTACCTCGTGCTACGCGCTCGATATTTGTGCCTAGACTTTTTAAAACTAAAGGTGAAAGCATCGACAACAGTCTTTTGGTGATTGTGAATTCTCTTCTGTTAAAGCTCCTTCGACTTTAACGTATTTATTCTCAAAACGTGGACATTATCTTTTAGAATCATTTGGACTGCAATGAATTAACCAAATCTACGAAATATTTGCTTTAAACAAAATCAAAAATTTTGTCGGGTATTTGTATCATTTCTTGCAATAATCACTATGTGAATTCGGCGTCGCTTTTTTCTCCAAAAATAATTATTGTGAAGATATTTATGAAACTCTCGCTTTTTTTAGATTTTGTTATACGAAATGACCACTTAATTGAAGCTGGCATAAAAGAAGATTTTTGTTGTTAAATTTGAAGATAGAGAACAAGCAAAACATAAATCAAATATAGAAATTTTTTTAATCAGATCTTTTCATGAATGTAGTCAAATAAAAATTCACATATCTTACAGAATCCTTTAGTTCAATTTTTAAATCATTGAATGGATTATGTTAGTGGAGGATGTTTTCATTTTATGTTCTTTAAATAGAATACAATGTTACATGGTCCCAATTCTGTACTTAAGTTTTAATAAATCATAGGTTTCTATATTATATTGAATAAAGAAACCTAGATATCATTTAAAATTAGTTGGCAAACTTTTATTTCATCGTAGATGATAGTGGCGCTAAGCCGTCACTTTTTTAAACTCATTTGTAAATTGTAAATCACTTTTTCAAACGTATTATGTATTGCTGATTCGTAAATGTAGTTGGCTACGAAATGGTACTTTTTATTATGACCTACGATGCTTTGTTCAATAATTATTAGAAAAAAATGATGTGATGGAAAATCTATTGAGAAAAAAATCATGAGACTAAGCCGACCTTCCAGTACTAATTCGGCATTTAATTATAATTCTTTAAGAAAAAAAGGAAACATTTTATTAAGCTTATTATTTTAGCTAAATAAATTATCGACCAAACAATAACTAATTTGTTAGTAGTTTGCATAAAACATTTAAGTTTTTACACCATCTTTTTAGGGCCAGCGGACCACATTTTTTTCAGATGTGGAACTCTGACGACTATGGGGGAACGGGCTAAATAATTTTTAATGCTTTGAAAACTTTTTTATTGTATTACATGCTTATAAATTTTATCATATAATTCATAATAAACCATTCTTATTAAATTCTTTGCAACGATAGAAAAAATTAAGAAATTTGTAATTTTTTTTATATTCTATGCCTATTCAAATACTATGCCTACGCGTGGCTGAGAAAAACCGTTCTGCAATGCAAGATGATGCCGGCACAGTTAAAAGAGTTTTAATTAACTAAACGAATTCTGATATCATATCGCATAAGTATGGATTAGCCTTAATGTAGTTTAGCACATCCCTCAAAGATTCAAATTTGATCTTCCTTATAATAACTTGATCCAAAAACATTTGTTGATGTAAGGATAAACGCTCTTAGTCAAAATCGTTTCTGTAGAAATTTTTTCCGATTGCAGATGCCTCAAATTTCTCCAATAATATAGACGTTTTGCATTGTACCGATCTCGCATAGATACTACGACTTGCTCCAACTTGGTCCACCAGTTTGCTAAAAATTCTTCAATAATACGGGAGAGTGGGGATAGGTGGATCAGATTTTGTGTTTCTTGTCATATTTTCTACAAAAATATAAAGTAATAATTTTTTTTTACATTAATATGAAAGTTATACTATTCTTTTATAATTTCGAAAATTATTTTCAGTGAAATATATTCATTCATAATTGTTATTAATCGTTAACTTTTTAGTGTATTTTGACCCAAGTATCCCCACCCGTGGAGATACTTTACCGATTTTACCTGAATTCGCACAATAAAATGAGTTAGAAGCTATTTAAAAAAATTAATTAATTTTTTTATGTAAAAAAGCATTCTTCACTCAGGGAAGGCACTTGACTAAGTGCGTGGCTGGTAATAAATCACCGGGTAAAAGGATCCGAGATAAATTTTTCAAGAAATATATAATAATTATTATTATAATGATAAAATTAACAATAATTATAATAATATTAGTAAAAACGATAAAAATAATAATAAGAAATATGATAATAACAATAATAATAAGAATGTAATAATAATCATAATATTAATAATAATAATAATAATTACAATATTTATAACCATAATAATATCACTAACAATAATGATAACAAAATCAAACGTTTTTCCGCTGAAGGGACTTTTCGGTTGTTCAGAACCATCTCTTTCCTTCGCGCACTTTCCGCAACATGCGCACATGACCCACTTCAGACTTCTACGCAAACGTCGTTAAAATTAGTTTTACCCTCGTACCCAGCGTATAAAAGTTTACTTTAAAAATATCCAAAGTTAACTACTGATCCACGTATCCCCACAAAAAATGATCCATCTATCCCCACAGAACATTAGTTAATTATAATGTCTCTGATAATAACAGGGTAAAACATAACCTTAATATTTTTGCACAAATTAATAGTAACATGAATGTACTTACGTCAAGTATACTGTTTATGGATACAGGCACGACGAAAAAGAACAATACACTAATTCTGAATCGCAAAACCCCCTAGTGGCTTATTTTTCAATTACTAAAATTTAGCTGGTTGGGGTGAAATCCACCCCTGTGTAGCAAATGAGCATACTCATCAACACATAATATTTGATTAATAATCAACAAAATAGAAACCACCCTATAGTATATATAAAAAATTCAACAGCATGTAGCTGAATCAGGTTCCAAAAATAAATTAAGATTTTCATTTTTGAATAAAGCTTACATTTTTAATTGATTATTTTTGTAGAAAAAATATCACCAAATAGTGAATTAGTGGAACTAAACATTTGTATTAAGTCCGGTCAAGGAATAGGGTATTAATAACTATATCCATCAATAGATTATAATTTTTTCTGGTATTACTGCTGGGCAGTATACCAGTTAGCTAAGCTTATTATGATAGAAAAGTGCAAAATTGTGAAAACTGAAAACAGAAATGATCTCTTAAACTGAATCCCTTTCTGAATCTAGCGCTGAAAATTTTTTTCTCTAAATACTTTTGGATAACACAAAGCAACTAAGAAATAAAAAAATTGTAATCCCTTTTAATTTAGCAAATTTCGCTATTTTTATTTACTGTTTTTCAAATCTTAAGGAGGTAAAAAGCTTTTTAAAACATAGCATCGGTTATTTTACGATTTCAGGATTAGTTTCCATACAGAAGGTTCTGGTAAAAAATCATTTTTTGAATTTTTCATCATAATTTTGTATTTATGTAATTGATAATGTTTGAACAAAGCAAACATTTTAAAATAAGGAAATGTATTCTTGTATATATCCTATTCCAGTTTCTATTTATTTCAAGCGTTATTAATTAAGAAATTTTAAGCTATAAATCTTCAAGAGGAAACTATTTAAGTACAAATTTTCCCAATTCAAATGTTACAATTCTTTTTCGTTTGAAATTTTTGTGCAATTGCATAATAGGGGCGTCATCTGTTTTTTGGCTGGAAAAATAGTTTTTCGGATTGATCATATTAAATTCAACGTTTGGGTGTTTTTAAACAACAAAACGGTCAGAAACACCCCTTTAACAGGTAACAAACATAATTTGATCAGAACCCTATGCTTTTCCAAAGTTTCGTGGGACGGGAAAGCACTTCTATGAGTGGTAACAAAAATGCTGCTCACATCATTATCCATTTCCAACTTCTCGTTAAATATGATCATTTAGACATATCAGTACAGGCCCATATTTGAGACATCAGAGTAACAAAAATAACAATAATTTAAAATTTTGGTCTCATCAAATTGCTTCATTTATCGTTCGATTAAACATTCTAATAGTTTTTTGACAAACAAAATTTTTCCCCCAATCAAAATAGAGGTGACAGGTGACGCCTTTTTGCAAAAAAAAAAGGTGAAACCCCTATTCTGCAATTGCACCAAAGATTTTAATAGTTTGTTGCCCAGCAAATTTTTTCCAGACAAACCAGAGGTGACGCCCTATTCTGCAATCTAAACGAAATTTTCATTTTAAAACTTCCAATTTGATTAAAACAAACATTTTTCTGTAGGAAAGATAGTTGAATTACTCGATATAAAAATTCTTCGTTCTAGAACAATTTCGTCATTACTCTTAAAATATTATCAAGCAGTTTCAGTAACCTTCATTTGAAACATAAATTATTTAAGTCTCTCAAGGTAAAATAATTATATTCGTGCGAGAGTTTAACTTTTATTTGATAAATTATGTCATAATAATTAAAATTTACAAGAACATCTGACCCAAAAATGATCCATGTACGCGAATTATGCGCAGCAAGGAGAATACACAAATATCTCAAAACAGTATATGCACATGAAGTATCAGATAATTCATTACGCTGTTCCTTATACGTTGCATTAAGCAGTCTTTTCTGAATTTTGATAAAATGAGAATCCTTCATACTCTGATCTTATCTTTGCAGGTTACTCTTAATTCTCTTGGTAAGTAAAGAATAAGTATATAAATTCAGTTGTTAAAATAAGCACTATGGAAATTCCGCGTTACTTTTTCTGTCAAAATAGAGATTTTATAAATAATGAACACACTATCGTTACTTTGAGATTAAGTTTCACGATATTACGACCTGAGTTAATCTTTCGTAAAAGAAGATTTTATTTTCAAATTTAAAAATAAGGAACAAGCATAACAAAGCAAATGTGGCTACTTTTTTTTAACAGATCTTTGATAAATGTATTAAAGTTCATGTCACGTGATCTCCATAACCCATTATTTAAACTTTCAAATAATGATATACGTGATTTTATTGGAGGTTCTTTTGTTTTTGTGTGTTCTTTACACAGATTAGAATGTTACATAATTGTGTTCCTTTCCCTAACTTTTTACAATCATAGATTATTAATCAATTCAAATAACCATTTTTGCGTTTTTTCTAATTGGTTGCGATTCATCATTCCGACTATTGATGATGCATCTTTCGCATTACAAAATTTGTAAATACGTTTTGTCTTTTCACAGAAATATCATCCGGTATGCCGTCCAGAACAAGGAACTTTCTGGCAAATTTCGGCAGAAGTGACCAAGAAGCGAATAATCAAGGTAATCTCAGTACAAATAAAAATGTATAACAGCTTTTATACTAATAGTTTAAAATTACATATTAATAATCTTTTAAAACAGAAAGAATCTATACGCAAAAAATATTGTTTCCAATGTTAGGAATAAAAAACATACGAAAAATTATACCATAAGGGAGTTTCATTTTTGCACTGAGAAACTGTTTTGTGTTTCCTTTCTCTTCTGAAACATGCTGTTCCATAAAATATTTCTGTAGAAAAAAAAAACATCACAATTTTTGTTAATTAATCTTTTTTTCTATTCTGCACAGTTTGATGACACAATGGAATTTTCGATTTATTACGATGATCTTATAGGGTTTTCACAACGCAATGGTCTTCTTTGGACTTGTTTCGTACGATGGTAGTTCAATAAGTCCTTAGAATGAAGTATAAAAAAATTTTTTTTGGGTAAATTTTTTTTTATTTTTCAACATAATCTCCTTGGAGCTCTATACACTTGATCAATCGCTTTTCAAGTTTTTTTAATCCTTCAGAAAA
>NC_046658.1:143779287-143781746 GCF_010883055.1 Belonocnema kinseyi | reverse complement strand
TGAACGTGGTTCGTCACTTATTGATGTACGACCACGCTTAAATTCATTTACCCAGTTATAAACCGTTGCTAAGGCAGGGGCAGATGTGCCATGAAATGAGTCGAATTTATTTTTGATCTCATATGGAGTTAAACCCTTTAAATGAAAATGTTTGATTACCGCTCTGAACTCGATTTTTTCCATTTTTCTTAACGAACAATTTTTTTTTAATTGGTTATAAAAACACGTAAACTCAGAAGATGTGGACTGTGACTGCAACATATATATAGTTGGGAGTGGTGCTGACTGAAAACAGATTATTTGGAGCGATTCGCGCGCCATCTGTTGGACATTCTAAGGACTTATTGAACTACCCTCGTATCTAAAAAAATGGGCTCAACAATTTTCAAAACACGCTCACTTTTTGAATTTTTATTCCAAATGGAGGGTTAGCAAACTCGTCCTTTCTTTTAGGACCTGAAAAAGTGTACCAAAGATTGATTTGATCCGTTTATTATTTTGAGAGTTATCGTGTTTACGGACGGACAGACAGACAGTAGACATAGTAAAAACCTGATTTTCGGATTCAGGAGGTCTCAAAACGTGGAGATCCGTTAAAAGACTTCGATAATATATCATTTAAACCTCTATTTTTTCCTATAGAATTAGATTCGCGGTTCGTGGGTTTGGCAGATGTTCAGCCATTATCTAGTACTTCTCGCCCAAAATCGTGGCCGACCTTTTTCTTCTACTTCTGGCAGACGCCCTTCTTCTGAGGTACCATCTCTTCATGCCAGATCGAGGTCTCCTCCTGCAAGGCCTCCTCCTTCTGACATACTTGGATTTCCATTTGAACAACTTCGTCTTCTGCGGATTATTCCCTGGAGTAATCCGAGCCGAGTGTTTCAACTTCGAACATACGTTTTCCCTTCGGATAAACCCATTCTAAGGATGATACGATTTCATGAATATGAACCTTTTTTGACGACAGAATATATTGTACTATCAAAGTCCAATGGCGAAGTTTTTGCAACATGGGAAAGGAGAGGTTTCTTCAGAGGAATATATAATTCTCGTCGAAAACGGGTATTAAATTATTAACCACAGAAGAAATAAATGACAGTCCAGTAGGTCCCCGCCGGTGCTTCGAACTAAATTATAGAGCCATTTATGTAAACGATCTCAGCCAAAATTTTGCACACCATTGACTCAATTTCTCATCGAAAAGATTTTATTATATTTAACTCTGATAATTTATGTTTTAATCATTTCTATGAATTTTCCCGGGACCTCTTTTTTCAATTTAAATTTGTGACTTTTAGTGTGATCTTTTATAATTGAGCTGCCGGATCGAATAAGGATAAATAAACTTATTTCACCGGGAGTGGGAAGACCCCTCAAGGCTTTCAAAAACATTTTCGAATTTTAATTTTTAAAGACTACGCCTAGATGTAAAATTTAATTGTGCATCTTTTTCCCCCAGGCCAAAAGTTACAGCTTTTTTAGTTTTCTAATTAAAGCGAATAACTGTCTGTTTTGTAAAAATTAATTTTATTTCATTTTTCATTTTACCTCGTGCTCAGTCATTCAATTTTTAGGTATTTTAAATAAAACCGTTAGTGAATGTAGCTCGAGATGTCCTTAGACTGATAGAGCGAAATTAATACAAAAATTTATTTTTAAAAATTGTTTTAAATTTTTTCTGATGCGTGGCGCTTATCGGACTTTTTTAACTTTCAGAGTTTCGTTTATCGAGGAAATGTTCAGCAACAAAAAACTTCCAGCTAGAAAGTTGTTACCAACAGTAGAAAGAAGTTTTCTGGAAACGTTTAGCCCAATGAAATTGATATTCAAGGAATTATGAATCGTCTCAAGTTGAAAGCGGCTAAGCGACTCTCGCTTGGGCTGTGGCGAGAGTTTCAGATTCGATTCATAATACAGTTCCCCGGCGCCAAAAATAAAAACTCATCAAATAATCTGGTAATATTAAAGTGTTATGCATAAATAAATAATAGCGCATAATGTAAAATAATGTATTCATTTAGAATTAAATCTGATTAAATCTGAGAATCTCGCTACAGAAGCGCGCGAGTCGCTTAACCGCTATCGACTTGAGACGTTAACAATTTCTTGAATATCGATCCGATTAGGCTAACATTTTCCAGAAAAATTCTTTCTACTGTTGTTAACGACTTTCTCGCTGGAAGTTTCATGTGGCCCAAAATTCGCTTGATGAACGAAACGCTGGTAGTTAGAGAAGTCCACTAAGCGCCACGCATCAGAACAAAATTAAAAACAATTTTTTTTAAATAAATGTTTGTATTACTTTTGCTCTATCAGCCAAAGAATATTTCGAACTACATCTCCTAACAAGTGTGCATAGATAACGATGAAGTCAGACAAAATAGCCTAACTAAATATGAAACAACCGACTGATTTCTTTCGCGGTTCGATTAAAAACATAATACACCAAACTCTCA
>NC_046658.1:143773778-143779277 GCF_010883055.1 Belonocnema kinseyi | reverse complement strand
GGCTGATATAAGCGTAAGAAATAAGGGCCGCCTGACTCGCGATATATAATGTCGCAACCGCTCTCGCCCTACTCCCCTGAGAAACTGCGTGGGCCGGCAGTTCTAGGAAGGCCGAAAACGGGGTGACTGAAAGCGAAAGTTTGGTGTATATTCTTGATAACGGAGTGCGAATTTGTTAGTGTAAAGCAATAGTTTTGAAATTGCAGGAGTTAATGGGAATTTGAATGTAAAAATAAAGGAATACATGTTTACAAATGCCAAAAAAACTAAAAAAAATTGTAAATAATTTCTGTGCCTGCGTCCAATAACAGTTACTCCTAAGTCACGGTAATATTCGATGAGTCGCATTTTTCCAAAAGTCAAAAATGTGGGACGATCCGAGTCCTGCATCAAAATATAATAAAGTAGAATAATATGAAAATTCTCCATTTTCTGTCAAAATTTGTAATTTCTACAGTTGTAAAAGTCAGTCAAAGTGATCAAATTGTACCAAAAACTTGTACTTGCTGGAAAAATTGTTTTACACATTTTATACCATTTCGAAGGTTTTTACGTAAACAACGAAGAATTACAAAAAATACTCTAAATGGGAACTACAAGTTTCCCCTAAAATTCCAAATTTAGAAAAATATATTATTTTCCCATTGTTGTACTTCATTAAATGCATTTGTAAAAATGTATTGCTACGAGAGAATTTACGAAAATTCCATGACGATTACCTAACGTGGTCATATTTCAACGTCATCAGTAATTTTTGGTAACATTCACTCTCAACATAAGTTATTTGAGTTTATCAAGGTAAAGAAATTATACACGTGCGCGAGTTCAACTTCTGATAAATTGATAAGGTGATACGAATTAGAATTTTCCACATCAGCAAGCCCCACAATAACCCATATACGCGATATACGCTCGAGAAGGAAAAAGAATAAATATCTCAAAACCGTTTAAATATATGCTTGAATCAACTGATAATACATTACGTACGCTATTCGCAAGATTTTGCATTAATCAGTTTTTCCCAATTCCGAAAAAATGAGGATCCTTTGTGCTCTCCTCTTAAGCTTAGAGGTTATTCTGAATTCTGTTCGTAAGTAAGAAATAAATTAATATCATTTTTTATAGTAAGTGAATTATCAATTCTATTACACATTCATGAATATAAAACACGATCTAAACTATTTGATAATAAACCATTAGTATTGATATTAATTTTTTTTTTACTAAAATATAATAATCTTCGCTCTGTCGAATTTTCAAATTTCGAGGGCGATAGTTTACAATTTAAAAATAAATATTCCTTTGAGAAAAAACTGAAAAATCCGGAATTTTCAGGGTATTTAGATTAGTTTTTTAAATAATCTTCTTGTAAATTCCACGTATATTTTTTCTCTGAAAATAACAATTTTAAATTTTGATTACCCCTTCCTTTTATGCATTGAATAGTAAAATAATCTATGAGAGAAGTGAACAACTTGTCACGCACGCGCTTTGTACACGAGTTTGCGCCATCTGTGATAGCCAGAAGAACTAATGCCGCACCCTTCACTGCCTCTATGAACCCGCGCCTTAAGGTCATGTGAAGAGTGGGTCACGTGACCAGATTCCTAACTTACCGACACCTTTTCTGTTTTCCAACTTATTTTCAAACGAAACGCCAAATCGAGTTGAAAATTTGAGAAACTAAATCAGAAGCACTAATAAACATTTGTCTGTTCCTAAATTTTTAGAATTATGAAAAAAGTTTTTTTTGTAAACAATTTTTTTTGCTTTTTTCATAATTATAAAAATGTATGACAAGACACATGTTTATTAGTGCTTCTTAGTTTGTTTCTCAAATTTTCAACTCGATGTGGCGTTTAGTTTGAAAATAAGTTGGGAAACAGAAAAGGTGTCGGTAAGTTAGGAATCTGGTCACGTGACCTACTCGTCACATGGCCTTAAGGGCATGTGACACAGACAGACACATATATTACCGACCTCATTTTATCAGTTCACTGAATATTTTTTTGAACCTAAGACATTTTTTTGAAAATAAATAATCAAGCTGAAACTTTGAAAAATGTATTAGAGATCATTAATTTTCTTGGTCAAAAATTCATCTTATTGGTTGACAATTTAACAACTTTGTTGAAAATTGTTTTTTCCTGTTAAAAATCATTTATCTTCATCTGAAAATGTAACTATTATAGGATTGATTAAAAATTAATTGTATATATTGGTTGCGTTGAAAAATCATTTTTTTATAGAAGATTAATCTTCTTAGTAGAAAATTTACCTTTTCACTTGAAAATTTAACAATTTTGTTGCAAATTCGTTTTTTTTCTTGTTTAATTCAATTTTTTATCACACTTTTTATTTGAAAATTGGACTATTCCATTTGTAGTTGAAATTTTATCCTGTACATTGTATTAGTTAAAACACCAATTATTTGATAGAAAATTAATGCATTTGTTTTCAATTATGATTTTTTTCAGTTGAAAGAATGTTTAAATCAAATTTTTTTAATTGAATTTAAGATATTAAAAATTGAAAAATAATTGATTTTACAAGATGATTCTGAATCCGATCAAAATTAAAGAATTAATAGATATCAGTTTTAAAAATTATTTTCAATTATGACATCAAATATTATTTCATTCTAAAAGAATTTTATTTTTAACCCATTCAATTTAAGATTTTTTAATTAAAAAAAGAAAGTTTCGTTAATTATTAGCTATATTTGACCGTTCATTTAAAACAATCCATCATAAACAATTATTAAATACTATACAAATTTGAACAGAATGGTTCGAAATAGAAAGCCTTGAATTGTTAAAATTGTTATGAGCTAAATTTTAACTTTGAACGCTACAATTTTAATTTAAAAAGAGAGACAAAATTAATTTAAAACTTGAAATTATTTCAAAGAATTTGAAACATGATGTAGATTTTTGCAGATTTAAAAAAAAAGCTTTTTGAGAATTGTGAAATATTTTAAAAAAATAACAAAAATTGTTGTGATTCCTAAGAAAATTGAAAATGATGTTTTATTTTGAAAAATTAACTTTAAGTGAGTATTTGAAAATATTTAAAAAATTAAAAAAAAAAGAATCAGGACGATTTTAAGGCAATTTTTTTATTTTGCAGGTTTTGTAATTGGCACATCTTTTTATTTTATTTGTTTTATTGGATAATTTTTCAACAGTACATGTAAAAATGTATGTACTCACAACATTGCCAAAACTTTTTTTTCGCGAAATTGGTAAAACACATTTCGAAGTTTTATTTCTTTTTTCCTAACAGATGTGATTAAGATTTTTTAAATTTTATTTCACCGTAATAATAGCTACATGATATAAATTTTAAAACCTTAACCAATTCCAAAAAATTTTATATTTTTATAAAGATTTTTCCTTATATTTTACAAACTAAATAATTACTACATCTGTTTAAGTAAATGATAAGGTCTGTTGTCAATAAATTATCCACATATTCCTTTAAAGTGTTCTTCTTTTAAACTATTGATATAAATGTTCATAGATAGGAAACACAGATAGATTTATAATACAAATATTTACCTCTTTTTTGTAGTTTAAACAATATCACACACTAAAGAAAAACTTGGACGATTTTTTGATAATTCACGTTATCATTTTATCAGTTATTAAAATTCAAATATTCACAACAATGTCAAAATCTCGTTTAATTAAAAACTCAATTATTTTGTAAAAAAAGTCCTCTTTTCTATCAAAAGTTCACCTACTTTGTTAAAATTTATTTATTTTTTCATTTTAAGGTTCACCTCTTCCGTTGAAAATTTAACTATTCTGTTGAAACTATGTTTTATATGTTGTTGAAAATACATTTTTAAGACTGAGAATTAATCTATACCATTTTTGGTTTAAAAAAATCATGTATTTTGTTAAAACTTCGTCTTTCTTTGTAGAAATTAAATTGTTTTATGTTTTTCGTTGCAATGTCGTTTTGTTGTAAATGCAACTATATTGTTAAAAATTAAAATCATAATTTTTGAGTGGAAAATTCGATTATTCACTTGAAGTTGAACTACTTAGTGAAAAAAATTAAATTTTTTTCTTAAGGATTCATAACTATAGTTGATAATTCAACTATTTGCCTTCAAATTAGCTTTTTTGTTAAAAATTTTACTGTTTTGTAAAAAATGCATCTTTTGGTCGTTAAAAGTCAAATATTTGATAGAAATTTCTACTATTTGGTCAAAAATTAATATTTTGTTTGAAAAATTATATTTTTGGGTTAAAAATTCAGCTTTTTTGTAGATAATTCGTCTTTTTTACTTTAAAATTAAATAACTTCCTGGAAATTCATGTATTTTGTTTAAAGTTTGTCTTTTTCTGTAGATCAATAATTTTCTTGGTCGAAAATTTATCTTATTGGTTGACAATTTAACAAATTTGTGGAAAATTCATTTTTCTGTTAAAAATTATCTTTCTTTATCTGAAAATGTAACTACTCTAGGGTTTATTAAAAATCAATCATTTTTATGTAGAAATTGAACTGTTCCAATTTTTGTTGAATCTTTATCATGTATATTGTATTTATTAAAACACCAATTATTTGGTAGAAAATTAATTTATTTTGTTAAAAAATAAACTTTTGGGTTGAAACTTGATATATTTTGTTAATTAGAATTTTTCCATAACACTAAAAAACTGCAAAATAAAAAAATTACCTTAAAATCGTCCTGATTCTTTTTTTTTAATATTTAAAAATCTTTTCAAATACTCACTTAAAATTAATTTTTTTAAATAGAAAATCATATTCAATTTTATCCGCAATCACAACAATTTTTTTTATTGTTTTTAAATATTTTACAATTCTCAAAAAGCTTAATTTTCTTTTTATCTGCAAAAATCTACATCGTGTTTCAAATAATTTGAAATAATTTCAAGTTTTAAATTAATTTTGAATCTCTTTTTAAATTAAAACTGTAGCGTTCAAAGTTAAAATGTAGCTCATTACAATTTTAACAATTCAAGGCTTTCTATTTAAAAGCATTCTGTTTAAATTTGTATAGTTTTTAATAGTTGTTTATTATGGATTATTTTAAATGAGCGGTCAAATATTGCTAATAATTAACGAAAATTTATTTTTTTAACTAAAAAATTTCAAATTGAATGGATTAAAAATAAAATTTTTTTAGACTGAAATAATATTTCAAGTCATAACCTACAAACTAAAAATAACGCCGAGATTTTGAACCGTGCCGGGCGGGGGGGGGGATCGCTTTTTATTGTAAATTCAATGATACAGGCCTAAAATAAACACAGAAGAGGGGATGTATATGTATATAAAGTCTTTGGTGACGGTCTGAGAAGACGGCCAGATACTAACTTCCATATATCACAACGCTGCTGAAGGCTGGTGACCTTCTCGGCATGAAAACAAAAACACAAACCCAAAACGACTCTCTCGGTTTCAGTTCTACTTCCCCCCTCTCCCAACCCTCCCTTATTAACTGAAGTTTTTGGTGGGACT
>NC_046658.1:143758305-143773678 GCF_010883055.1 Belonocnema kinseyi | reverse complement strand
AATCTGAAAAATCTCTATCCCTTCCACACACTACTCCTTTCCCCTGCCGAGTGAGTCACGCCTACCCCGAAAGGGAAATGGCTTAATGGTGTAATAATAATTGAAATTAATTTAAAAAACTAATATCTATTAATTCTTCAATTTTGAATGGATTCAGAATCATCTTGTGAAATTAATTATTTTTCAATTTTAAATACCTTAAATTCAATCTAGAAAATTTTATTTAAAAATTAAAATTTTTAAGGGAAAGAGTGAATTTTCGACCAAGAAGATTAATTTTCTATAAAAAAACAATTTTTCAACTTAACCATTATATACGATTAATGTTTAATCAATCGTATAACAGTTACATTTTCAGATAAAGATAAATAATTTTTAACAGCAAAAATGAATTTTCAACAAAGTTGTTAAACTGTCAACCAATAAGATGAATTTTCGACCAAGAAAATTAATGATCTACAAAAAAAGACAAATTTTAAACAAAATACATGAGTTTTCAACGAAATTATTTGATTGTAAAGTCGAAAAGACAAATTATTTTTAAAAAGTTTAATTTTTTAAGAGAAAAATATGAGTTTTCATTCAAAGAGTTGAACTTTCAAGCCAATAGTTAAATTTTTAGTTTCGAAAATTTATTTTCACCGAAAGAGATGAACCTTCAAATAAAAAAGAATTTTAACAAAGTAGATGAAATTTTGATAGAAAAGAGGACTTTTCTACAAAATAGTTACATTTTCAACAAAATAATTAATTTTTCAACCAAATAATTGAGTTTTTGTCCAAACGAGATGAATTCCGATATCGCCAATTTCTTTAATTTCTTTAAAATGCGGATGAAGATATAAATAAGTCTATTATAATATAACATAATTATAATATTATCATTAATAATATGTATATATATATATATATATATATATAAAAGTATTAATATTTATATCATCTATATTTTATAATTGAAATAACGTAACCTCAAAATATACGAAATATTAAAATCCCAATCTCTTGATTTTATTTCAAAGCAGATAGAGATATAAATAGAACCGCCGAAGTGTTCCGACCGGTTATCGTGCGCCTTCGAATTTTCAAACTCAGAAGAGGAGAAATGGGTTGCGCGCGCAACCCCGTCATTTATATTGTCTCCTACTATATTCGCATGCACATAGACCTCTGACAGTATTGGAGTGTACCTCGTTTCAAAACTGGGATCACTGCGCCAGGCTTCGAATTCTCGTGCGCATTACGTGACCGTTGCCCGCTGAGGCTGATGGGATTGATAGCCGAGTCCTTTGTTGTGTGCCGGATAAGACTGAGTTGAAATCTTTTTTTTTGCATCTTTTATTATTTAACTTTGTACTTTAACGTAGTTTTCTATCGGCTCTAGCATTTATCAAAGTTTGAGGCCAATATTTTATGTATAAAAAAAGTTCGAATGTTCAAAAAATATCGAGGTTTAGAAAAAATATGTGAAAAAGGCTCCCAGTTTTAATTAGGTCGGAAATAATTTTCAGTGTAGTTCCTACCCAAGTGAAGTACCCACACGTACTTTATTGTACTCTAAGGCATTTTCCAAAGTTTCAACTCAATATTTTATTTTAAACAAAATTTCTTGGATTAAAAAAAATATGCAGTGAACTAATAAAGTGAGGTCGGTAATATAGGTATTTAGCTGCGTCACATGTCCTTAATCCTACAAATTCGCCATTTTCTTTGTACACATTTAATCGAGCCTGGCTCTATTGAACAAAATATACAACCATATTCCCTAAACCTGTTCTGTTTCGTCTTAATTAACACACCTATCCTGGATATCTTTCCTAATTAAATAAATTATGTTGGTGGAGTTGTCGTAACCGATATAAAAGTTTTACCATACCCTTCTATCATTGTTCAAATAAAGTTCAAAATATTACACGATGCGTTCTTTTATTAATATTTTTACAATTGAAGGTTTCTACTTTTTTTATTGAAATATTATTTACCTTTCAAAACTAATAGTCAAACTCTGATTTCAAAACGCATTTTGACATTTAAGTTTAATTGTCATCGAAAACAGATATTTGCATTTTTTCTTTTACTAGGCAGCGATTCGCTACCCCAAATAATTGACAGGCTACAAGCGAATTATACGAAATAAAATGGAATAATCGAATTAAGCTCTTACTGTATTTTTAATATATTCTTTATATTGCAAATTCATAAATTTTTTATCTTTTCACAGAAAGATCTTCAGGTGTGTCGCCTAGAACAAGGGACTTTCTGGCAAATTTTGGGAGGAGTGACGAACATGCTAATCGTGAAGGTGAGCCTAGTACGAATACAAATTTATAGGTGAAGTGTTAATTGACCTAAACTTTTTATATTACAATCTTTGAATGAGTGATCATCTCTTGAACCATAAATTATTCTACACACAAGAAAACCTTGTTCTTAATGTTTTAAAGAAAGATTTTCGAAAAAGGATGCGAAACAAAACTTTTGTTTTTTATTTAGCAGATTTATTTAGAATATTTTCCTTTTAACTTATGCCGCCGCTCCATAACATGTTTCTGTAGAATGAAAAAAGAATCAGAAATATTTCAGCAAGGATCTATTATTAATTACTAACTTGCAAATTAAATCCTTATACCAAAAAAAATATTATAAGAAAATTAGTATAGGCCTATAATTATATTCCTAATACTAAATTTCTTATCACTTTTTTCTGGATTGAAGAAAATTCATTAAAGACACCCAGAAAAATATTCTCTTATTTCAAAAGGGTGTTTCTTGATAAAAAAAAGAAGTTCCTCTTAAACTTAAAGTTATAAAAATAAACTTTGTAAAGTTAACCTTTTCCTTTTGCGACAAACTTTACGCAATCATGTAGCCAAATAATTTCGTTTGTGTAAAATATAGGACGATGCCTTTGTTTCAAGACAACTCTTTCTCTATGTGTTAAAGATTATTATATAGAGAACGATTCTAGAAAGATCAGAATTTTAATAATTTGTACATTAATATTTTAAAAATTAATGTAAAAAAAGACAAACTACAAAGGAATGGTTCATTTCAGATACCGAACAGGGGGTATCGTTAGAGTTGCTTGAAATTTCATTAAAATCTTGAAAATCTTTTGAGTTATGTGTTTCGTGCAAAAATAATGATTCAAATAGAACAGTTATATACACAATTTTTAAATTAGAATTGTTAATACTCATTAAACGTTACTTCGAAACTTTTTATTCTCAAATAATGTAATTATTATATCAAACTACCGCGTGCAGAAATTCCAATTAAATCAGGCTATCTAGAATGGGGCCAGACTCCAAATGAAACGCGATGCCCGATCGGGGCCCAAGCGCTGCGCCCAGAGATATCCATGCCTGGCCCCGAACAGGCCCATATTAAATTTTTTTATTCTTAATTAAAAGGGATTCTTAAACAAAATAATATTGAAATCGAATATATCACCTCCTTAACCGAAATTTGAGAATATAAATATCAGGTTATCTAACAGATTCAACAAATGAAATATTACTTTTTCTACTTTTCTTATGAATAAATAACCTTAGTTCTAGGTTAGGTTTCATCTTAACATGCTTAATAAATTTACTTATTATAGTCTTCAACACGTAATTCAGGAATATTTTGAAATATACTATACCTGCGTACTCGTCTTGTGCTCACTTTTGGCATTTTTTCCCACTGTTTTTGTCACTTTTACAAATAATAATTGAAATATTTTGACGCTTGACACTTTACATTGAAACTTGGGCGATTTGGAGTCAACCCACTTTAGTCCCCGAAATTAATGGAGCGTCATCTACTGGCAAGCTTAGCTGTTAAGCCGGGGTCTCGAGGGGGCCAGCTTTAACAACCACAAAATTGTGTGCCCGATCTGGCCCCAATCGGAAATAAGGTAAACATTTGGCAATTTCTGCGCGGGACAGAAGGTCGCCGCACAGTGAGGCCAAATGAGGTGTCCGTGGACAAATTTAGTTTTAGCCAAAACTATTAGACCGATTTTTAATTTTTTTAAATAAAGCTTATCAAATTTGTAACAAAGTTTTCGAAGCATATTTTTGAAAAATGTGTTAATTTTTTTTATTTAACAATGAACATTTCTTTAAAAAAAATTTCGAAGACGCTTTTTTGAGGCAATTTATCCAATTTATGTGAAAGTAAACAGAATTAGTGGGGAAACTTGTTTTGAATAATGTCGAGCAGTATCAGATATTTGAAAAATTGTTCACAATTTTGATAAACAAATTAATCAACAAAATACTGTTGGTTCTCGCGCTTCGCGCTCGATGATGTATTTATTCGCGCTACGCGCTCGGTCTTTATATTTTCGCACATTCTTGCGCAAACCTTTTTAAATTAAGACTCAAAACTTCCACCACTGTAATTTTATGATTGTGAATTCTCTTTTGTGCAGAGCTTAGCCCGATCACTGGAAATGTCAAACAGAAAAAATGGCCATTTTTTGCTCATATTTGTTTATTTATATAAAAATTAGATGTCTATTTTAATTCGAAAATTTAAAAAAAAATTGCTAAAAGTGCTTCATATTAATGTAGGATTGATATTTATTTACAAAGCTAATTTAAAACTTTATAATAATCATGGTTATAAACAATTCTTGTAGCAAAAAATTAAAATTGGAGATTTTTTAAAATGATAATTTTCTTCAATTTCAGGATGGACTGAAGGTATTCCTTAAAATAATAAATATTTAATAATATTTAATAAAATATAAGAAATTAAATTTTTATGAACAATTTAGGTAAACAAATTCAAACTGTTCGCCCTTTCGCAAAGTAAATTTTTTTGCACTGGAAATGTTTGAACCTATGGGACGAATGACTGCTAGGTACAAAAATATTAGAAAATTTAGCAATAACCACTGTTATTAGCAATTCTTGCGAAAATATATTTAGGTTTTACAAAATTCAAATTTTTGTTGATGTGCAGAATAGGTACAAATTGAAAAGTCGACTTTTTCCAAGTGAAACTGCGAACATTTGGAATTTGTTTATCTAAATTGATTATAAAGATTATATATTATTATATTTGACTAAATATTATCAAACATACATTTTTTTAGGAATATCCGTAGCCATTCTAGCGATTAAAGAACATTTCCAGTGCAACAAAAAATTTTCAATGCGAAAGGGCTAAAATTTCTAGTTTATTTATAACAATTTGAATTGTTATATTTTAATTATAATTTGAAAAAATCTCAAATTTTTACATTTTGATCCGAGAATTATGTATATCAATGGTTATTAAAAACTTTTCAATTAGTTGAGTAATTATATGTCACTCCTACATTGATATGAAGCACTTTTAGCGAACAGACCATTTTTTTACCGATAATAAAACTATTTGATAATTTGTTCATAAAATTGGTTTTAAACAAATAAATGAAATAATGAACAAATTATTTGTATTCTATGATTCCCTGAACATTTATTTAAAACAATATAAAGTTTACATAAGCAGTTATGAAAGAATAAAAAATTGTTTTGTACAAAATATAATTTTTTCCATACGTTGAGTGAAAAATTTAAAATAAACAAATAGAGGAGTCAAAAATTCGGAACGTCAAGCTCTTCAAAATTAAATAGACTTTATTTCAAGAAAATTAAAAATCGGACCGAAATTGAAGGCTCTGGACATTTTTTAACAAAAAAGTGCATTTCCTCCTACTGTGCGCCAGTCCCAGTCGCAAATATAATTTGCAGCCTCAAACCACGAAGATTGTCGGCACGCTTAATTACGTTTAAAATCTCGGATATTTACATTTAAGAGCTATGGACCAGAGCATCAAAAATGCACCCTACTTGTGAGGACACCACATTTTTATGAGCGGATCCTGATGATTTTAGAATTAGATTTTTTTTAAAGAAGTCAGAAAATAAAATTTTGTTTAGTGCAGATTGCAGTTAAACCATAAATAAAATTTTTAAATAGTAACCTGGTTGAAAACATCGTAGATTTTTTCGTACGACCTAGAACTCAGAACTCTTTCAATCTATCTAGGGAATTACAAGTAAGTCATGAAAGGTGAGTTACAAGAGAACGTCAGAAGTAGAATTTGATTAAACAAAGAAACGATGTAAAGTGAAAGAAAAGCTTGTTGCACCAGAACAGGACATATTTGCTCCGGAAGAAGAAAACCTAAAAATGAAAAAATCTCAGATTGAAAGTAAAACTAGAAATAATCACACAAGGATAAGATATAGTAGATTGTGAGACTGCCCAAAAAGGAAGCTGTTAACAAAGAAAGAAATACATTCAAACCTGGATTTATTGTGTCTGGATTTAATGTTTCTGAGAATTGACGCCGCACGGTGGGGAGTTGTGAGGGGCGTCGCGGGAGGATATGTGGTGCGCACTCTAGCGTCACAAAACAGAGAGAGAATCAAGAAAGAGAAAAACAGGAAAGGGGCCAAATAGTTCCCAGACTCTGGATTTAATGTCACGCTTAGTCCCGAAATTGACATTAAATCCAAATTTAACTGTATTAAGATCATTAATTGAGAAACTGCGCGAGCAATCAGTTCTAGGAACACTGAGAACGGGGTGACTGAAAGCGAGAGTTTGGTGTGTTGAGAATAAAGTAATATATTATAAAATTAAGTTATAAGGGCATTGAATATTCTCTGAAATTATTAGATAATACAGTATTTAATCCTAAGTTTCTTCTTACAGAATTAGATTCACACATCGAGTTTTTACCAAATCGTGGCCAACCATCTTCTTCTTCTGTCAGACCTCCTTCGCCTGGGGAACTTACCATTCGTACAAGGGCCAACTCTCCTACTGAGAGACCTACTTCTAATATACTTGGATTTACACTCGAACAACTTAAGCTTATTCGGATTATTCCCTTAAGTAACCCGCGCCGAATTTTTGAACTACAAAAATGCGTTCTCTCTTTGGACAAGCCAATTCTAAGGTTATCAGGCCTTCGTGCCTATGAACCTTTTCCAACGAAAGAATATATTGTATTGACAACAGCCTCTGGCGATGCTTTTGCGACATTAGAAAACAGTGGTTTTTTAAGTGGAATATATAATGTTGCTAAAATCCGGGTGAAAATAAATAAGCACGACGGGAAGATTACCGCATTGACCTCGAAAGAAATCAGCGATAGTCCAGTAGGCCATCGCCGATCCTTTCCACGAAATTTTAAAACAATTCGTGTAACAGATGTTAACTAAAATATTCAACAACATTTAATTCAATTTTCTCAAGTAAAAATGTTCCATATTTTTTTATTTTATTTGTCTATCTTTTTTTGTGAACAACTTTTGTCTATTTTCGATAAATAAAACTTGAACTGATTGCTCGTTAACGAAATTATCCTTTTTTCCTACCTTAAAGATCAGTCTTTCAAAATTTATTGTGCCTGTAGGATACAGAAAGTTTCTCGAAAATTTCTAGATAAAATTAGAAATGTTTTTAAACAGTCAAATCGAATTAGTTTGTATGAAAACTTCGAGAGGGGTTCGATCCCGCGAATGTCAATTTTAACATTCTTCCAACATTTTTTACATTTTTCACTAATGACTTATTATCAAGATGAGAATTTAAACGCTTTTTTGGCATTTTGCCCAAAATCATGCTGACTCAATTTACACGAAAGTTTGAGAATTTTCTCCAACACATTTGGTGTACATTTTCTCAAGATATGTTGAGAATTATTTTTAGAAGTTTAGGAAACTTTGCCCAAATAATTTTAGGAAAATATCCCCATAAATGGTGGTGTGAAAGATTTCCTACAAATGTGGAAACTTTTGCCGACATATTTTGGGAATAATTTTCTATAGTTCAGTTACGCTATTTAATATATAGAAACCCGTGCAGAAATTTCTATCTGGCCCCGGTCGGGGCCAGATCGGGATTCCTGGTCAGGGCCGTATCGCGGATGAAATACACGCCCAGGTCGGGACTCCCGATCGGGAAACACGATCGGTGCCCTATCGGTCTCATAATAATACATTTGATGCATTTCGCGAATAAAAAGAGTTTTATAAAGTATAAATATTATTATTTATTTTATACATAAATAACCTTAGGTTAATTCTAGTTAACTAGAACCTAAAACAAAGTGTTTTTTAGTGTAAGGTCCGCTGCTTTCGACGGCTACCCCAATCTTTGGAATTTCCAATAGTTGTTCCAATATGGCTTAGAGTTGCTTCCTCCGTCGTTTCTCTCAGGTTGGCCGCTGAACTGGAAAACCGGAAAATGACTGGGATTTTGCTAAAATCGAGAAATTCCGGGAAATGACAGAAATTTTATTTTTTTACCGGAAATTTTGTAAATATTTAAAAAACAAATCTGCCTCAGCTCGATTTCAACATTTTTGTAAATAATCAATTGAATTGTTATCGATTTTAATGATGACATCATTCAGTTCACAATGCATAATTTAAAAATCTTCTATTTTAGAAATTTAGAATTTCCAGATTTTAACGTGAAAAAAATTAACTGCTTCAATTCGAAATCTTAGTCATTAAATAATGCAAACGTCTGCCTAAAACTTTATAAACTATTTTTAAATTAAAAATAACTTCATAATAATGTATTTGTAATTAAAGGCTTTCAATAAAATTTAAAATTTGGTTTCCGTTTGAAATAATCAATTTTTTATGCATTCGATTAAACATTTTTTAATTGATGAAAAAAGAATAATTATTTCATATTTAGCAATATTTGATTTTTCATTTGAGAGTAATTAATTGAAACCTAATATTTTTAAGTTAACAATTTGAAACTGAATTGTTTAATATAGAAAGCCTTGAATCGTTAAAATCTGGAAGAACTTTTAAACTTCGAACGTTACAATTTTCAAAAGAATAAAAATTTCTTCGTGCGATTCGTAAGAAAATTGAAAATAATTTTTCAGTTTGGAATATTATTTAAAAATAATGTTCAAAAAGATTTTAAGATTTCCAAAATTGATAAAAAAGAATGTGGAAGATTTTAAGACTTTCATTTTGCAGGGTTTCTAAATGTTATAGGGAACTTTCTATTCATTTTAAAAGATATTTAAAAATTCTAAAAAAAAAATTAAAAATAAGTTTAACGTTGAATAAATTTAAAACAACTTCTACATTTTAAGAAGTGTTCAGTCAAACAAATTTAATTTTTAAATTTTTAACGTATTTAGCTTAAAATTATTAAAAATAATATAATTTTTTTAATTTTAAAGTTCACTGATTCTTTTAATATACACCTTTGATAATGATAACGTGAATTTATCTAGCTTGAAATCGTTAACAATAATATAATTTAACCATTTTTTAAATTGAGTGATTCTTTAATTTACACCTTTAAAAATGATAATGTGAATTTATATTTTTAGAATTGAACCTGTCTCTTTGAACTCATTTTTTTTAAATTCTACATTTTGCAGTTTATGTGCATTTCATGTTAAGTTGTTCAACTGAAAAGTGTTAGAGCCTTTCATTTTTTACGTTTAAATTATTGAGCAATTAAATGCAAAATTTTTAAATTAAAAAACTCTTACAATTCAATTTTAAATGTTTAAAATTCAAGAGTTTAATTTTGAGTGCTTCAATTGGCAGTTTATTTTTTGTTACTACAAATGGAAAAATTTTTAGCTACAGAGTTCGAATTTTTTAATTTTATTGACCATGAAAGATGTTTGCGAACCTGGGAAAAACCGGGAATTTTTTCTTAGATTAAAACGGTTACCCTAAACTGTGTTTCAAATATTTGTGTCCCAACTTACTTGATACTTTTTTGGCGTTCGTGAATTTTCATGAGTTTTACGAGTAGAACATTTCTTAGATGGAGCCCTAAGTAAGTGGAAGAAAAGATGATGTTAATATACAAGAAACACAATAGCTAAGTTCAGGAAAGAAAGTAAGGTTATAGAATTAGAAAAATTGGATTTTTACGTACCTACTTTGAGAATTCACAGGAAAAATTATACTTTTTTCATCAATATTTGCTCGTCCATGCAATATTACTAATCGATGGTTCTTTTACAATTCTTATAACTTCACAGAAATTCTGCTGTAAAAATCCAAAAAAAAGTTGGTGATTGACTCGATTTCAGTGCTCCGAACAAAAACTTCTTGCTTCACTACACATGCATCGCACTCGGCATCTGATTAGTTACTATTCGCGCGCAGTTTAAAATGCAAAAAAATATTATTTTTATTGTTTATTATAAATGAAGGCATTTCGACTTATGAATATGTCCATTACATCGATATCAATAAATATTGATAAAAGTAAAAATTAATCAAATACATATTCTGTGAATTAAAGTTATACTTTAGATTGTTTACAGAATATGCATTTAATTAATCAAATTTATTTTTTTATAAAGATTCATGAGTTTCCATCTAATGATATTTTTAAAAGTAGAAGTGCCATTATTTATGATAAAGGAGAGAAATTATATATTTTAACATTTTAAACTGCGCGCGAATGGCAATCAATTAGATGCAGAAATTCCGAAATTCATGTTATGAAAAGGTGTCCTTAATGTATTTTGATAATGAATTTATTATTTTAAAAAATCTGAAATGCACATTCGATTTCATCACATATTCTATTATGACAATATCAATATTCTAATAATAATAATTGGACCAGTAGACAGAAAAATTAACATAAAAATGATTTATTTATTTTACCTGGTCAAGAACCTAACATCAAAAATGAAAATATTTTTAAATAATAATTGAAAGCAAAAGTACTTGGTAAATTTCATGAAATATTAGAATTTGAGTATTATAATTGTAAATCTACTAATTTTATCTAAAACTGCGTTGATATCCGCCGGCAATTCATTTTCAAGTGGATCCAAATTTTCTGGTTCGTCCAAATTCATCAATTGAACGGGTTGGATAGTGTTAACTTCCGGATCACTTACATTTCCATCTAAAATAATTTAATTCGTATTGATTAAAAAAGTATAATTTAATTGATGATCACTTTATTTGAGGTGAGGTTACAATTAGCCCCAGAGCTTAGTTACTTACTTTCATTTTCCTCATGCAGGTTTCGAGGTATACTGGCTAGTGCCTGGTGCCGCCGAGCACGTGGCGTACTTGCCTTAGGCATTTTCAATCATTTATCAAATATTATAAACGAATAATATTCCAATTTCACTGTACTATCAAAAAAACAAAAATCAGCGCTAATACTGTAAGCGCATGGGGATGGCGTTCCGGTAGGAAATGGGTCTGACCTGGTCTGGCCCAAATCTGGGCCACAGAATTCTACCGATCAGGGCCAGATCGGGAATCCCGGTCGGGGCCAGGTCGGTATTAAGTATGAAATCGGGCGATTTATGCACGGGAATAAGATGCTGATTTATTTTTTATTATTTTAAAGAAAATTATTTAGAGGCGTACAAAAAAATTCTAAAGTTATAAATTTCTGATGTAATCAAGAACTATATACATGTTTGCCATCCCTTTACATCATCATGGTTCAACATATAAAAACATCCCTAAATTAAAATTGGAATATATTGTAATAGCATACATAAATAAGTGGCATGTACTAAAAGAAATTTTTTCAAAATCTCAATCAAAACAAATTAATTTTTAACCTAACAGTTGCATTTTTAACCAAAAAAATCAAATATCTACCAGAAGAGATTAATTTTCAAATCAGAGAGATGCATTTTAATAATAATTGAATTATTATTAAAATTATTACCTAAAAACAATCAAATTTTTAATTAAACTCTCAGTTTAAAAAATTACTTTCAAACCAACAACAAATGAGTTTTAAAAAAAATAGTCCATTCTTCAACTAAAAAGATAAATCTTCAAATGATAAAATTTAAATGCAGAAAGCCGTTCAACTTTCATGCTACAAATGAAATAAAATTTCATTTGGAGACGCAAATTCTAACGGTTTTCATTATTAATTTCTACTTTTTTTCTGCTAAATTTTTACATAAATTTTAATTTATTCCACCAAATAATAAGAATTGAATAAATTGAGGATAGATTTATTACATACTTCACTCTCTCATATCCCCCTCTTCTGCTATTTGTAATGATTTTTCTTCTTCCTTTTGTTTTCCAGAAATTGTTTACGATTATATTTTTGTTTCAGAAATTGTCTCTTGTAAGCAAAAATTCTTTTATTGTTGGTTGGAAAATATTAATTTTCTAAACAAAAAAAATTTTTGAAAATTCGATCGTTTTTTCGTTATGAATCAAATTATTTGGATGGAACTTAAACTGCTTTCTAGAAAATGTATTTTTTTGGCTTAAAAATTCAAGATTAAAGAATTGTAAATCTGTTCTTAGTTCCACCGAAATATCATCAGGTATGCCATCCAAAAACAGCGACTTTCTGACCAATTTCGGTATCAGTAACAAGCGAATCGTCAAGGTAACCCTAGTAAGAATAAAAACTTACAACAGAATTGGCAGCTTAGAACAATTTTTTATAGAAATTGTTTTTTTAAGTATTCTATACCGGAAGTTAATTGTTTTATGGAGCACGTTTTTGGCAAGGTCGTTTCTTTTTGAAGCTTGCCTTTCCATAAGATTTCTATAAAATAAAATAAATCTTTTATTCAAGCAAGCACCTACGATATACCTAAAATTTAAGAAATTGAAATGCGACTAAATTCAAAATCTTATTTAACGTCCAATATTCAACCCAGTGGGCACAAAGTTTGGCGACGACTTTACATCGTTACGACATCTTTACGACAACTTTACGACATCCTATGTCCATGTCGTAAAGGTGTCCTTATGGTATCGTAAATAAGTCGTATGATCTGACGATGTCTTTACAATATCGCAAAGACACCGACACGTCATGGGCATAGGATGTCGTAAAGTTGTCGTAGAGATGTCGTAACGATGTCGTAAAGACGTTGCCAAATTTTGTGCCCACTGGGAAGTTAATGTATAGAATTCCTGAAAACATCCTGAGTATGAAGATGTATACAAAACCTGGGATCTAAAATAAATATTTTTGCTAAACTTTCATTCTAGCATTTAAAACGCGAAATAAAAATTTATAATCTTTCAAAGCACCGTCATCATCATTCTGTTGAGAATTAATACGCGTCTCTTTCCATTCGATTACGAATAAATGCAGGATCTGTTTTTAAATTTGTTTTTCTGTTCGAATGACTCCGTCCAATTAGGATTAATTCTTTTTCAGTACGAATTGGTGTCTGAAGTTCATTCCGACTGAACCAACAATCATTATACGATCGGATTGACTCCGCACCAGTTTGAATAAAATTTTCATTGCACCTGAATCCGACGCAACATGAGAGCTCATTGTGTATGATTCCGTGACATTTCACTCTCCATCCGAATGATTCCGCACTTATCAGAATACAATGCCCATTCCATATGAATCTGTCGAAATGACGTGACAATTCATTTTTAATGATTCCGTTAGCTTTCGAATACAATTGCCACATTTTGTTTGAAACGCAGATATGAGGAAAATAAGGAATATATTCAAGGTGACTGTTAAACAATAAAAAATTTTAATTTCAATCTTCATTAGACATTAATTTCTCTTAAAATTTTGGAACAACCCATGTAGAAATTCAAATGGGGAAATAGTCTGGTTCCCGACCTTTCGACCCTACTTAAAATCGGGGGCTAGTCGGGTAATCTGACTAGCCCCCGATCAGTAGCGTCACGGTAGATTAGTCTGGGGCTAGTCAGGTGACCCGACTTATCCTAGTCGGGGCCTCATCTGGTACTAGTAGGGGTCATATAATAATACATCCCTGTTTCAATATTAAACAAACTCCCCAAAATCTGTCAAGCATTTCTTAAAAGTTTGTCAAAAATTTATTATTTGCGAAAACCTCCAAAAACTTTTTTGAAATATTTAAAAGTGATTAAATTTATCTAAGATTTAATAGGGAGCATATGCAACGCCTGATAATGCATAAATTTGTTTAACTAAAATTCCCCAAAAATTGTGAAATATTAATTTTTTTTAACTTCAGCTGGAACGCAGAAATAAAAGAGCTTCGCTCTGAAGAAACCGCCATGCTAGTCACGGTAGTCTCTGCTCCAGTTAATTATGCTTCGTTACGTGTGGACTGCTGTATTAAACACTCGACGCGTCATTTTTCTTGCGCGAGAGGCGGCACGTCGCGCCCTTGCGGATTTTCTTTAAAGCTACCAGTCCAGAAGCGCAAAACTAAAATGAAGGTGGTAGCGAAATCTGAACTGTACCGTGCTTAATAATTTACTACTGGTATACTATTCTTCACTGATTAATCAAAAACTTTTTCTCTTTCCAATTTTAACTACCTGAAGGATTAGACAAAGGTATTTATAAATATTCCTAGAAATTCGCAATTTTCTATAAAATATTACAAAAAAATAAGATTACGTCTTTTTGTAGATTTTGATCGTTGCTTTTATAAAAAGTTGATTTTCTTACAATTTTATTAACTTAATAATTATTTAGTAAGAATGTTTGAGATGACTTTAACATTAATAAATCTTTTCTCCAAAAAAACGGTGTGAAATTATTGTTAAATATATCCTTAGTGTTTTAGAATGAAAAAATCATTACGCTTTTTTAGATATGACCTGATTTGAGAAGACCTCGCTGGAAAATAAAACATAAGAATAACCCGAACAGAGCCCCACTAGCTCCCGACCAGAGCCTGAAGATTACCCGCATGAAAATTAGTGAACAAAAAGGCCCGACCAGCCCTTGACCAACCACCGACCATTTCCGACTGAAATTTCAACAAAAAAAGCCCAACTAGTCCACGACTAGTCTCCGACTGGGTACTTTGTCAAAATTAATAACCCGACTAGCCCCCGATTGGTGCCCGACTTGTAATAGGGCAAAATGAAGTTATTTCCACACGGGAATGTACTTTAAATTCTTCCAATAATATATCATTACATAATTTATCCGTAATTCTTAAATAATTTATTCACAAGGTGAAAGTATGGTGTAACAATTATTCTAATTTACAAAATTAATTAAAGATAAATGACAAGACTTTGTTATAAAGTTTACAGATATGATCATAAAATTTATTTTTCTCCAAATATTACATCCACATTGCACATATACATTTGAAAACAAATACTCTCTTGTCAGTTGACCGTGACTGGCACCAACAAAGAATGATATTAATGGAGGAAGCGTGTATCCCGAGCCATCGAAAAGGCGTTAGAACAATGAGCGGCAACCGTCATTTAGAATTTAGATATTAGTCGGACCTTCAATTTAGAGTGAGGTCTTTGGATCGTCCCCCTATTTAAATGCCATTATATATTTCACTTGAACCCCGAGCACCGTGTGAATTGTGAATTCCTGAGAACCTGTTCCAACTGTTGCTTTATTTTAAAAGGAACAAAAAAATAGACAG